>NC_069507.1:40021615-40046615 GCF_027579735.1 Bombina bombina | reverse complement strand
TAACAAGAGAATGGAGCAAATTTGACAATAGAAGTAAATTGGAAAGTTGTTTAAAATTGTATGTTCTATCCAAATCATGAAAGAGAATGTTGGGGTTTACTGTCCCTTTAATTCTAGAAGCTGTGGCTAATGGCTGTGACTAGATTCATAAGAGAAATCATAAACTGTTTCAATTATTAGTTCTAAAACAAAAGTACATTTTCACAGATTTTTTCAAATACTTACGTCTTTGAACAAAAAGTTCAAAATGTCCTTTCACGGGTGCTGAAAATATTCCAGGATTTCAACCAGAGAAAGATGTCATTCAAACACCACACCCACTCCCTGTTCTCAATTCTAGAGGATCCTGACATGATGTAAAAGTGGCGATGATGTGTAGGTGAAAGATCATGGAGAACCGACTATTACCAGTTTGAAATACCATATAGGATTATAGAAATCTTCAAATTTGTTGCTCTATGGTGCCAGTGAAAAACAATTAAAGGGACAGTCTACACAAAAAAATGTATTGTTTAAAAAGATAGATAACACATTTACTACCTATTCCCCAGCTTTGCACAACCAACATTGTTAGATTAATATACTTTATAGCATCTAAACCTCTAAATGTCTGCCCGTTTCAAAGGCTCTATAGACTGCCTCTTAATCACATGCTTTTCACAACAGGAGACTGCTAGTTCATGTGGGAAATATAGAAAATGTGTTCACACCCGGGAGTTATTTAAGAGTTGGCACAACACAGTACTAATTGCAACTCAATAGATAATAAATACAAAGTCAAGTCAGTTTATGCTTACCTAATAAAAAAAAAATTCTTAAGATGGAAAGAGTCCACAGCTGCATTCATTACTTTTGGGAAAACAATACCCAAGCTATAGAGGACACTGAATGCAAAAACAGGAGGGTACAAGAGGCGGCCCATTCCGAGGGCACCTGTTCTGAAAACCCCTACCCAACAAAATCACGCTTCGTCCGAAGCCGAGAACTTAGAAAAAAAAAAAAAAGGCCCAAGGACACTGACCCACAGATAGCCCAAATCCTTGCTAGAGACTGCAGGAACTAGACTCGACAGTCAGCCTCCAAGAGACACCCAGCAGTCGTAATCCAAACAACACACCCCTTACTAAAGAAAGGGAACAAACTACCGTATTCATCCACAAAGAAGAAAAGGCACAGAGAAAACATGATTGTACTTGTAAAGCGAGGCTAAACCCCCTTAAGGGACTCAAGGCGCTGCTCATTTTATTAACCTGGAAAGGCTGAGTAGACCTCGCTGAGGATCGAACTTGCAACCCTCGTTTACTACAGTGCAGAGTAGCCACAGTGCATTAGTATGCTGAGTTAGCTTCCAGCTAGCATAAGGAACTCAAGAAAAAAAAAAAAAACTAAAAAGGGCACGAGTCCGAAATAAAAACAGAGCAAAAACCTGGGTCAGGCTAACAGAGACCCAAACCAGTCTCATAGAAACAAGGGGAGGCAACGCCCAGACCCCAGAAATACAGAAACCACAGGATAAGGCCGGGAGTCTGAAACAGAGAGAGGCTCTTCCCCTAACACAGTGCAACCGCACTCTAGAAAGCAATTGAAGACAAAAAGGTCCCCAAGTCGCAAAAAGGTATTTCAGAATACCGAAATATTCAGAACGAAACCTTGTGCAGCAAGCTCAGATAGGTCTGACAAACACCTGAAGCAAAAACACTGCACGCTGCAGTCATCTAAAAATGACTCTGAAACTTAAATACTTGCAGGGCAAGAAGAAGGCAGCTGAAGATAGGATCCTTCAGATTGCCAAGTATCCACTAACCAGCGGATAACGTAGCAGGCTAAGAGCCGCCAGTCCTTCCCACAAATCTTAAATGTGGAGAAAGGAGAAACCTCAAAAAGGGTTACTGTACCTTGAATACTCAGAGGACAAAATAGCAGAGCAACAGATCTCAGATCCTGCTCCAACACCAGACCAGCCCATGCAACAGACATGTCTGATAGACGGGGGACAGAAGACCCCAACCACAAGGCCCAGGGAATGGAAGAAAAAAGGGGGGACTCACCCACCCCAATAGAGCTTGGGTGCCAACCCAATCCGCTCCTTCAAAATAAGGCACTCCCAAGGAGAACCCCCTAGGACAGAGAAAGTGCAATAGATCCGTAGGGAGACCTGTCACAACTCTTAGACAGTCTCTACGTAGAGAGACCAAATTCCAACAGGTGGAACAAAGCCCATAGAGCAGCAGATGCTGCCCCTTACAGAAATAAGCCACCTGATCTAGCCTCCTACACACAGGGCAGGACAAGGACCCTCCAGAGAGAGTAAACACCAACTCATAAGGAAGATAAACTATACCCTCCAAAGGGAAGGGCACAGATAAGAACAGAGTGCATGTCCACAAGACATGAAGCCATAGTATGATCAAAACACGGACCGCATGAAAAATCATCCAGACACCACTGTTGACCCAACAGAGAAAAAAAAAAACTCCCCATAGAAGAGCACACTCTGTCCAAAGGACAAGTCAGGCCAGTACCAGAAGGTGGATGAGAACTCTGGCCTAACTGCTTGCAAGCCCAATGAGCTAGCCCCTATGTCGCAACACAGGGTCCCTGAAAAAAACTGTCGTCCCAAACCAGTCCATCGGATCATAAGTCTCCAGACATCCAAGAAGGATCCAAGACAAGAATTCCAAACCCGGGACACAGAATCATTTTAGAATGAAGGACACCCTCAGAGAACACAAGATACCCCGTCTGAAGCAATCAGACCACACAGGGGATGAAAACCGGGAAACCTGGAGAACAGCTACAGGACTCACTCGTAATTCCCAGCCCAAAGAGAAGGGAACAACCTTAGCTGGAGGTCAACACCCCCCCCCCCCATCAAGGTACTATGCCGCGACAAAGTCACGCAATTTCTCTAGAGCCCAAAAGGCCCCAAGGGCAGCACTAAGGGAAATGAAAAAGAGAACAGAGTCACCCAAAAGAGTAGAAGAAGGGCTAGTCTCCATAATCCTTTCAGATTAACGTTCCAAAGGACTACACCCAAGGGAGAAGAATGCAAAGCATCCTGAACAGCCTGAAACATCACACCACAACATGAGCTTTAATCCAAATAAAAATAATCCTCACCGGATGAAAAAAGATAAGGCAACCCGTAGGTTATCGCCCAGGAAGAACGGACAGAGCTGCAGGACCAGCCCAACAGGGGTCCGAGACTTCCAAGCTCAGAACTGGAAAAGGATACACAAACAACAAAGATAGCAATAGGAAAATGGAAATCAAAACTAAAAGAAAGGCGCACATGGGCACAACCATGGCACCCAGCTATGCCAATTTATATATGGGACTATGGGAAGATTCCTGTAAATACGCCAACAACCCATTCCAAGAAAACATCTGGTGAGGTAGATACATTGACGACGACATACTAATCTGGGATGGAAGTGAACCCACTGCTACCCATTTCCTACAACACATTAACAATAATTAATTTAAACTTGAATTTAAATCTAAAATTGAAAATGATTCAATCGAATTTTTGGATTTTATCTTTTTCAACGAAAATACAAATATTTATACCAAACTAACGGATACCTAAGAGCAGACAGTGGCCACTATAAACTTGGATTCACAACATACCCTATGGGCAATTCCAACGCCTCAAAAGGAACTGCACAAAGGACAGTGACTTCAAAAAAGAAGCCCTCCTACTGAAAGAAAAATTATTACAGAAAAAATACCCCAAAAAATAAATAACTCACTAAGAAGGGTTCAAAATCTAGATAAAAATAAATTACTCTCCAACAACAAAGAAAAAGGACATCTTAAAAATGACAAGAAAATAGGAATGACACAACATAATGAAGCAGCCCCCAAAATAAAAAAAAATTCTGAAAAAAATACTGGCCAATACTTGAAGACAAATTTTTTTTAAAAAAAGGAGTATAGGGAAAGCGCCAAAAATTACATTCAGAAAAAACAGGTGCCTCAAACAACTATTAGCCCCGAGCAAATTAAAAGACTCAATTCCTAAGACCAATTGGCTTAATTCCAATAGAAAAGGCTTCTTTAAATGAAATAGGGCAAACTGCAAAGGCTGTGAACATGCCTATGATCCCAAAAAAAAAACAACAACAAAAATAGGCACTCGAAAGCGTTTTCACAAAATAACTGACGTCAACTAAAAACTCTAACTGTAAAAGCACTTTTGTAGTGTATCTACTCGAATGCACCTGTAACCTACAATACAAAACGACCTTCTAAAAAACGTCTACTGGAACACCTAAAAAATATAGAAGTAGGATACAAAGGTCCCAGTGTCTCAAGACACTTCAAAAAAACACATAACCAAGATCCAAAATTTCTCAGGGGTACTATCCTAGAACAAGTTTTTGTTCCCCCAAGAGGGGGTGATAGATTTCTTAAAATTACTCCAACGTGAAACTTTTTGTATTCATTATATGGGAACAATGAACCTTTGGGTCTTAACGAAGATATTGATTTAGCAGCCTTCTTATAAATACTAAACAGAATCATTTCCAATAGTCCTAAGAAGGTAGACTAATCAAAATATCACACTACCACAAAGCTCTCAAATAAGAACGTTAACATTTCCAAATTTTCCCATATTAAACTCAGTTTTTCAAATATCATCCCTAATCAAACTTTTTAAAACACGATAGATGTCTTTATATAAACTACAATAAATAGTACATAATCTGAGACTTTGATTATGAATCAATTTCTAAGCTCAATGACAATGGGTAATATGGTAAATACAGTAACTTATTGTTCACCAGCTTTTTTTATGCAAATTACGCATCTAAAAAGTCTAATACGATTACTCCCAGTTCTCACATCTACGTTACCAATACATGGGTATATCAATATTATACAACTTCCAAAGAATTTTTTTTACATTAATTGTAAAACATTCCCTTCTTGAACTAATTCTCTAACATTTCAGCTTAGTCCCAACAATCAGCTACATGAATTTAGGGACCTTTCAGACACCACTATTACATTAAGATTCTAAAATCCTTAAATTAACACACTATCTTTTTGGTTTTACCAAAGCGGATATAATGAGAAATGAATAAGTCACAGTGTATAAGTCTGTCTAATGTGTAGTAAGCATATAAACTTTACTTTTTCTACATACACCATTCTCATACTATCAGAATTATTCTATTGCTTTTACTAAAAATGTTAAAAACTGTCTTGTATTATAGAAATTATTTGTCAACAACAGTGTATACACAAAGTGCTAAAGTAACGGTTCCTATCACAGATCAGAACCTATTACCCCATACACTTGTTAACACTATAAAGAAAAGCGTGTGAACAAGGAACTATATAGTACTAACACGAAAGTCGGTTTTAAGGAGAGTTCCTATTCATACACAAATAAGTAGTCAGTATCTATTACTGCTCACACGTTACTTCCAAAAAAACTGGCATTGGTGAATTTTTGGTTAACAAAGGCTGTATATCAAATTGTGAAAGCCACATATCTTTTTTTTGGACATAAAAAGTAATTAGCCATGTCAAACTACCTTAATAAAAATCGGCAGCACTTAAGTCTCCATAGTAACCACCAAACAAACCAGGACACAACACGCACGCTAGACTTAAAACGTCATATGCAAGCAGCCGACACGGAACAAAGTAAAGAAAAAAATACGCCCACTTTTTACTTTTTAAAAAATAACCCGCTGAATCCTGTCATACCACTAACGCCTCTGACGAAGAAGTCACGATAGACGGGCCCTGTTCAATTCGGCATACTTTTTTATAACAGTAACTTCATTTCAACCTAATCCAACAGCGCAAGGCAGCGCTTTACATGCAAACATTGGATACACTGTTATAGCCATATTTGTCTATTTTTTATCTTGAACTAAAGACGATTACCTATTATTGTTATGAATCTTATAACTATGTTATAACAATATTTAAGGTCTGCAGAGAAAACATAGATTGGGGCTAATTGTGTTTCTAAACTTAAAATACAAAAAAACGGAAATTACCTAAACTTAAAATACAAAAAAACGGAAATTACCTACAGACTTCTTAGACTGAGCTAACAGCTCTGAGTCAAGACAATGTAACGTCTACAGTAACATTTTACTCACAACAAAGGATATACCTCAGCATACAACATTGGTGCAGAGTTTTTATTTATATGCAAGCAACTTACCTCATATCTGAGGGTGAAAAATGTAAGCATATTTGATTTGTACATAATAAATTTGTTTTTTATACCAACAGTATTATGCTATGTGCATTTCTTTTTCTTTCCTACCTACTACTGATATGACTGCACGAGGAGACAGATTCTCACCATCAGGAGAAAGACAAAGAAAGAAAACTGAGTGAGTCCAGGATTTCCATTCCTGCATCACTAGGAGAAAGACAGAAGGAGAGCAAAGAGTCCAGGATTTCCATTCCTGCACCACCAGGAGAAAGACAAAGAAGAAGAAGAGAGTCCAGGATTTCCATTCCTACAAAGAAAATATCTACAAGATACCATTGCCTGAAGAGCCAAGGGATCACCTTTAAATACAAGAGCAGACAACTTACCTCATAGGATTGAGGTACCCTCCGGTAAGCGCAATATACTTACCTTAAACAAGGAATTGTTGAAAATCACAGGAACTTTTTTGTTTAAAATAATGTTTATTGATCACTCTGTATACTTCTAGCAGTCACTCCAGAGAGAAAAATTAGACCAGCATCTTACTGGACTACAATGTATAGCTGTGCGCCTTTCTTTTAGTTTTGATTTCCACCTTCCTATTGCTATCTCTAACAGTGACAAGGGTACACTGTATCAACTCATAGGCAGCATGCATATACAACACTGATACAAGTATTTGGAGCACTATATCTTTATACAATGTTGTATCATACAGTGTTTTGCATTTTTTTCGTAAGTTTAATACTCCTAAACTCTACAATAGTAACAGGTGTTATAGTTTTAGCGCTGGTGTCCTTCTTGATTTGTAGACAAATAAAGACTATAAGAAGATTACTTCATCCCCTTATGTCTATGTATGCAAGCCAATCTAAAAGTAAGAGTGAGAATCCCCAGACCCATTAAGAGTGGGATCCTCCAGCAAGGCCAAAAACGTGCCTTAGTAGGACACGAAGGCACGCCAGTCTATAACGAAAGGCGCAACATACCTCCGCCAGGACAAAAAGGAAACATCGGCCCCGAAGGTTGACCCCCTGAGGCCTCAGGGGCAGTCGCCCCCCGGAAGGCTGGACTGGACCAGGCGATTACACACCTGACTAGTCCCGGTTAACGAAACACTGACAATATCTTAAGCACACTCCCGGGAAGTCCAGATGCGCCAGCGCCAAAGTTATGGCCTTGAAGAACCGGGTCATAACCTCCGGTGGGAACAGGCCACACTCCCTAGAAAGGATAAGTAGCGTTTGGGTAAACTGCATGCATAGTAAGAGTTGATGGTAGGGAACTCATCTCGTGAGAAACAGAATTCCCAGAGATGGATGGCCCAGTGGGCACCTAATTCCAGGGAACAGAGCACTCTATAAGGGCATTTGGAACATAACTGATGGGCATGTATCACCCAGGCCAAGTCATTTTCTTCGCAAGAAGTAGAGTCTGAATCAGACACATCCGTCTCCAGAATCCTCCATAACTGGGACACTGCCGTCTCCAGAGAACCAGACACCAGCGGACCAGGATTTCTCTGTCGCCACGCGGTCAGGAAAACGGAAATGGGGTCACAAGGTAAACCATGCAGTCAATGCAAAAGCGCACCCGACCGAAAAAGTTGCGTCACTAGACATAGGCCATTATGTTCCAAAACAGCCATGAGCCGAAGCAACACTACATAGTAGCAGACAGAATCACATAAACATGATTATACAATAATCCCCCTCAAGAGATATTAACCCTTGATTCATAGATACAAAAAGGAGCCTCACTGAGACCATATGTTAAAGTTATCCCCGAAAAGGTTAAACAGTTGAAATTACAACGCATCCATGATTAAAGTAAAATGAAACAATCTTAACGGAATCTACGCCGTGAAACAGGAACATGGCCCTTCAAGTGTGACAGATAGTAGCGTCGCCTTTGCCATGGACTTGAGAGAGAAAAGCAGGCAGCGAAACTTGTCAACGCCGATTGCTTGTGGAGCAGTTAATATGAGTCGGGATGGTTTCGCAGAAAGATTCTCCCTGCATCTCCGGAATCTAACTTTAATCGATGCTCTCACTGAGAGGCTGACAGGACTACTTAAACTCCAGTCCCATGCCGAAGAGAACTACCCTCCATAAGAGACTATCGAAAACTTCTGACACTTCTCTGCCAACCTCCTGGGACGAAAGGCAAAGAATGACTGGGGGATGAGGGAAGTAGGAGTATTTAACCCTTTGGCTGGGGTGTCTGCCTCCTCCTGGTGGCCAGGTTCTAAATTCCCAAAAGTAATGAATGCAGCTGTAGACTCTTTCCATTTATGAAGAAAAACAGAATTTATGTTTACCTGATAAATTACTTTCTCCAACGGTGTGTCCGGTCCACGGCGTCATCCTTACTTGTGGGATATTCTCCTCCCCAACAGGAAATGGCAAAGAGCCCAGCAAAGCTGGTCACATGATCCCTCCTAGGCTCCGCCTTCCCCAGTCATTCGACCGACGTAAAGGAGGAATATTTGCATAGGAGAAACCATATGATACCGTGGTGACTGTAGTTAAAGAAAATAAATTATCAGACCTGATTAAAAAACCAGGGCGGGCCGTGGACCGGACACACCGTTGGAGAAAACATAATTTATGTAAGAACTT
The DNA here is from genome assembly GCF_027579735.1 of Bombina bombina. NCBI lineage: Eukaryota > Metazoa > Chordata > Amphibia > Anura > Bombinatoridae > Bombina > Bombina bombina. The sequence goes on along the minus strand of NC_069507.1, from coordinate 40,037,807 downwards.
ACCTGATAAATTCATTTCTTTCATATTAACAAGAGTCCATGAGCTAGTGACGTATGGGATATACATTCCTACCAGGAGGGGCAAAGTTTCCCAAACCTTAAAATGCCTATAAATACACCCCTCACCACACCCACAAATCAGTTTAACGAATAGCCAAGAAGTGGGGTGATAAGAAAAAGTGCGAAGCATATAAAATAAGGAATTGGAATAATTGTGCTTTATACAAAAAAATCATAACCACCACAAAAAAGGGTGGGCCTCATGGACTCTTGTTAATATGAAAGAAATGAATTTATCAGGTAAGTTCTTACATAAATTATGTTTTCTTTCATGTAATTAACAAGAGTCCATGAGCTAGTGACGTATGGGATAATGACTACCCAAGATGTGGATCTTTCCACACAAGAGTCACTAGAGAGGGAGGGATAAAATAAAGACAGCCAATTCCTGCTGAAAATAATCCACACCCAAAATAAAGTTTAACAAAAAACATAAGCAGAAGATTCAAACTGAAACCGCTGCCTGAAGAACTTTCCTACCAAAAACTGCTTCAGAAGAAGAAAATACATCAAAATGGTAGAATTTAGTAAAAGTATGCAAAGAAGACCAAGTTGCTGCTTTGCAGATCTGGTCAACCGAAGCTTCATTCCTAAACGCCCAGGAAGTAGATACTGACCTAGTAGAATGAGCTGTAATTCTTTGAGGCGGAGTTTTACCCGACTCAACATAGGCAAGATGAATTAAAGATTTCAACCAAGATGCCAAAGAAATGGCAGAAGCTTTCTGGCCTTTCCTAGAACCGGAAAAGATAACAAATAGACTAGAAGTCTTACGGAAAGATTTCGTAGCTTCAACATAATATTTCAAAGCTCTAACAACATCCAAAGAATGCAATGATTTCTCCTTAGAATTCTTAGGATTAGGACATAATGAAGGAACCACAATTTCTCTACTAATGTTGTTGGAATTCACAACTTTAGGTAAAAATTCAAAAGAAGTTCGCAACACCGCCTTATCCTGATGAAAAATCAGAAAAGGAGACTCACACGAAAGAGCAGATAATTCAGAAACTCTTCTAGCAGAAGAGATGGCCAAAAGGAACAAAACTTTCCAAGAAAGTAATTTAATGTCCAATGAATGCATAGGTTCAAACGGAGGAGCTTGAAGAGCTCCCAGAACCAAATTCAAACTCCAAGGAGGAGAAATTGACTTAATGACAGGTTTTATACGAACCAAAGCTTGTACAAAACAATGAATATCAGGAAGAATAGCAATCTTTCTGTGAAAAAGAACAGAAAGAGCAGAGATTTGTCCTTTCAAAGAACTTGCGGACAAACCCTTATCCAAACCATCCTGACGAAATTGTAAAATTCTCGGTATTCTAAAAGAATGCCAAGAAAAATGATGAGAAAGACACCATGAAATATAAATCTTCCAGACTCTATAATATATCTCTCGAGATACAGATTTACGAGCCTGTAACATAGTATTAATCACGGAGTCAGAGAAACCTCTATGACCAAGAATCAAGCGTTCAATCTCCATACCTTTAAATTTAAGGATTTCAGATCCGGATGGAAAAAAGGACCTTGTGACAGAAGGTCTGGTCTTAACGGAAGAGTCCATGGCTGGCAAGATGCCATCCGGACAAGATCCGCATACCAAAACCTGTGAGGCCATGCCGGAGCTATTAGCAGAACAAACGAGCATTCCCTCAGAATCTTGGAGATTACTCTTGGAAGAAGAACTAGAGGCGGAAAGATATAGGCAGGATGATACTTCCAAGGAAGTGATAATGCATCCACTGCCTCCGCCTGAGGATCCCGGGATCTGGACAGATACCTGGGAAGTTTCTTGTTTAGATGAGAGGCCATCAGATCTATCTCTGGGAGCCCCCACAATTGAACAATCTGAAGAAATACCTCTGGGTGAAGAGACCATTCGCCCGGATGCAACGTTTGGCGACTGAGATAATCCGCTTCCCAATTGTCTACACCTGGGATATGAACCGCAGAGATTAGACAGGAGCTGGATTCCGCCCAAACCAAAATTCGAGATACTTCTTTCATAGCCAGAGGACTGTGAGTCCCTCCTTGATGATTGATGTATGCCACAGTTGTGACATTGTCTGTCTGAAAACAAATGAACGATTCTCTCTTCAGAAGAGGCCAAAACTGAAGAGCTCTGAAAATTGCACGGAGTTCCAAAATATTGATCGGTAATCTCACCTCCTGAGATTCCCAAACTCCTTGTGCCGTCAGAGATCCCCACACAGCTCCCCAACCTGTGAGACTTGCATCTGTTGAAATTACAGTCCAGGTCGGAAGAACAAAAGAAGCCCCCTGAATTAAACGATGGTGATTTGTCCACCACGTTAGAGAGTGTCGAACAATCGGTTTTAAAGATATTAATTGAGATATCTTCGTGTAATCCCTGCACCATTGGTTCAGCATACAGAGCTGAAGAGGTCGCATGTGAAAACGAGCAAAGGGGATCGCGTCCGATGCAGCAGTCATAAGACCTAGAATTTCCATGCATAAGGCTACCGAAGGGAATGATTGTGACTGAAGGTTTCGACAAGCTGTAATCAATTTTAGACGTCTCTTGTCTGTTAAAGACAGAGTCATGGACACTGAATCTATCTGGAAACCCAGAAAGGTTACCCTTGTTTGAGGAATCAAAGAACTTTTTGGTAAATTGATCCTCCAACCATGATCTTGAAGAAACAACACAAGTCGATTCGTATGAGACTCTGCTAAATGTAAAGACGGAGCAAGTACCAAGATATCGTCCAAATAAGGAAATACCACAATACCCTGTTCTCTGATTACAGACAGAAGAGCACCGAGAATCTTTGTGAAAATTCTTGGAGCTGTAGCAAGGCCAAACGGTAGAGCCACAAATTGGTAATGCTTGTCTAGAAAAGAGAATCTCAGGAACTGATAATGATCTGGATGAATCGGAATATGCAGATATGCATCCTGTAAATCTATTGTGGACATATAATTCCCTTGCTGAACAAAAGGCAATATAGTCCTTACAGTTACCATCTTGAACGTTGGTATCCTTACATAACGATTCAATAATTTTAGATCCAGAACTGGTCTGAAGGAATTCTCCTTCTTTGGTACAATGAAGAGATTTGAATAAAACCCCATCCCCTGTTCCGGAACTGGAACTGACATAATTACTCCAGCCAACTCTAGATCTGAAACACAATTCAGAAATGCTTGAGCTTTTACTGGATTTACTGGGACATGGGAAAGAAAAAATCTCTTTGCAGGAGGTCTCATCTTGAAACCAATTCTGTACCCTTCTGAAACAATGTTCTGAATCCAAAGATTGTGAACAGATTTGATCCAAATTTCTTTGAAAAAACGTAACCTGCCCCCTACCAGCTGAACTGGAATGAGGGCCGTACCTTCATGTGAACTTAGAAGCAGGCTTTGCCTTTCTAGCAGGCTTGGATTTATTCCAGACTGGAGATGGTTTCCAAACTGAAACTGCTCCTGAGGACGAAGGATCAGGCTTTTGTTCTTTGTTGAAACGAAAGGAACGAAAACGATTGTTAGCCCTGTTTTTACCTTTAGACTTTTTATCCTGTGGTAAAAAAGTTCCTTTCCCACCAGTAACAGTTGAAATAATAGAATCCAACTGAGAACCAAATAATTTGTTTCCCTGGAAAGAAATGGAAAGTAGAGTTGATTTAGAAGCCATATCAGCATTCCAAGTCTTAAGCCATAAAGCTCTTCTGGCTAAGATAGCCAGAGACATAAATCTAACATCAACTCTAATAATATCAAAAATGGCATCACAGATGAAATTATTAGCATGCTGGAGAAGAATAATAATATCATGAGAATCACGATTTGTTACTTGTTGCGCTAGAGTTTCCAACCAAAAAGTTGAAGCTGCAGCAACATCAGCCAATGATATAGCAGGTCTAAGAAGATTACCTGAACATAGATAAGCTTTTCTTAGAAAAGATTCAATTTTTCTATCTAAAGGATCCTTAAACGAGGTACCATCTGACGTAGGAATGGTAGTACGTTTAGCAAGGGTAGAAATAGCCCCATCAACTTTAGGGATTTTGTCCCAAAATTCTAACCTGTCAGGCGGAACAGGATATAATTGCTTAAAACGTTTAGAAGGAGTAAATGAATTACCCAATTTATCCCATTCCTTAGCAATTACTGCAGAAATAGCATTAGGAACAGGAAAGACTTCTGGAATAACCGCAGGAGCTTTAAAAACCTTATCCAAACGTATAGAATTAGTATCAAGAGGACTAGAATCCTCTATTTCTAAAGCAATTAGTACTTCTTTAAGTAAAGAGCGAATAAATTCCATCTTAAATAAATATGAAGATTTATCAGCATCAATCTCTGAGACAGAATCCTCTGAACTAGAAGAGTCCAAAGAATCAGAATGATGGTGTTCATTTAAAAATTCATCTGTAGAGAGAGAAGATTTAAAAGACTTTTTACGTTTACTAGAAGGAGAAATAACAGACAAAGCCTTCTTTATGGATTCAGAAACAAAATCTCTTATGTTATCAGGAACATTCTGCACCTTAGATGTTGAGGGAACTGCAACAGGCAATGGTACATCACTAAAGGAAATATTATCTGCTTTAACAAGTTTGTCATGACAATTATTACAAACAACAGCTGGAGAAATAGCTACCAAAAGTTTACAGCAGATACACTTAGCTTTGGTAGATCCAGCAGGCAGTGGTTTTCCTGTAGTATCTTCTGGCTCAGATGCAACGTGAGACATCTTGCAATATGTAAGAGAAAAAACAACATATAAAGCAAAATAAATCAAATTCCTTATAAGACAGTTTCAGGAATGGGAAAAAAATGCCAAACATCAAGCTTCTAGCAACCAGAAGCAAATGAAAATGAGACTGAAATAATGTGGAGACAAAAACGACGCCCATATTTTTTGGCGCCAAATAAGACGCCCACATTATTTGGCGCCTAAATGCTTTTGGCGCCAAAAATGACGCCACATCCGGAACGCCGACATCTTTGGCGCAAAATAACGTCAAAAAATGACGCAACTTCCGGCGACACGTATGACGCCGGAAACGGAAATGAATTTTTGCGCCAAAAAAATCCGCGCCAAAAATGACGCAATAAAATGAAGCATTTTCAGCCCCCGCGAGCCTAACAGCCCACAGGGAAAAAAGTCAAATTTTTGAGGTAAGACAAAATATGATAATTTAAAGCATAATCCCAAATATGAAACTGACTGTCTGGAAATAAGGAAAGTTGAACATTCTGAGTCAAGGCAAATAAATGTTTGAATACATATATTTAGAACTTTATAAATAAAGTGCCCAACCATAGCTTAGAGTGTCACAGAAAATAAGACTTACTTACCCCAGGACACTCATCTACATGTTTGTAGAAAGCCAAACCAGTACTGAAACGAGAATCAGTAGAGGAAATGGTAAATATAAGAGTATATCGTCGATCTGAAAAGGGAGGTAAGAGATGAATCTCTACGACCGATAACAGAGAACCTTATGAAATAGACCCCGTAGAAGGAGATCACTGCATTCAATAGGCAATACTCTCCTCACATCCCTCTGACATTCACTGCACGCTGAGAGGAAAACCGGGCTCCAACTTGCTGCGGAGCGCATATCAACGTAGAATCTAGCACAAACTTACTTCACCACCTCCCTTGGAGGCAAAGTTTGTAAAACTGATTTGTGGGTGTGGTGAGGGGTGTATTTATAGGCATTTTAAGGTTTGGGAAACTTTGCCCCTCCTGGTAGGAATGTATATCCCATACGTCACTAGCTCATGGACTCTTGTTAATTACATGAAAGAAAGTAATTTATCAGGTAAACATAAATTCTGTTTTCTCCAACATAGGTGTGTCCGGTCCACGGCGTCATCCTTACTTGTGGGAACCAATACCAAAGCTTTAGGACACGGATGAAGGGAGGGAGCAAATCAGGTCACCTAGATGGAAGGCACCACGGCTTGCAAAACCTTTCTCCCAAAAATAGCCTCAGAAGAAGCAAAAGTATCAAACTTGTAAAATTTAGTAAAAGTGTGCAGTGAAGACCAAGTCGCTGCCTTACATATCTGATCAACAGAAGCCTCGTTCTTGAAGGCCCATGTGGAAGCCACAGCCCTAGTGGAATGAGCTGTGATTCTTTCAGGAGGCTGCCGTCCGGCAGTCTCATAAGCCAATCTGATGATGCTTTTAATCCAAAAAGAGAGAGAGAGGTAGAAGTTGCTTTTTGACCTCTCCTTTTACCAGAATAAACAACAAACAAGGAAGATGTTTGTCTAAAATCCTTTGTAGCATCTAAATAGAATTTTAGAGCACGAACTACATCCAAATTGTGCAACAAACGTTCCTTCTTTGAAACTGGATTCGGACACAAAGAAGGCACGACTATCTCCTGGTTAATGTTTTTGTTAGAAACAACTTTCGGAAGAAAACCAGGTTTAGTACGCAGAACCACCTTATCTGCATGGAACATCAGATAAGGAGGAGAACACTGCAGAGCAGATAATTCTGAAACTCTTCTAGCAGAAGAAATTGCAACCAAAAACAAAACTTTCAAAGATAATAACTTAATATCAACGGAATGTAAGGGTTCAAACGGAACCCCCTGAAGAACTGAAAGAACTAAATTGAGACTCCAAGGAGGAGTCAAAGGTTTGTAAACAGGCTTGATTCTAACCAGAGCCTGAACAAAGGCTTGAACATCTGGCACAGCTGCCAGCTTTTTGTGAAGTAACACAGACAAGGCAGAAATCTGTCCTTTCAAAGAACTTGCAGATAATCCTTTCTCCAAACCTTCTTGAAGAAAGGATAGAATCTTAGGAATTTTTATCTTGTCCCAAGGGAATCCTTTAGATTCACACCAATAGATATATTTTTTCCATATTTTGTGGTAGATTTTTCTAGTTACAGGCTTTCTGGCCTGAACAAGAGTATCAATGACAGAATCTGAGAACCCTCGCTTTGATAAGATCAAGCGTTCAATCTCCAAGCAGTCAGTTGGAGTGAGACCAGATTCGGATGTTCGAACGGACCTTGAACAAGAAGGTCTCGTCTCAAAGGTAGCTTCCATGGTGGAGCCGATGACATATTCACCAGGTCTGCATACCAAGTCCTGCGTGGCCACGCAGGAGCTATCAAGATCACCGATGCCCTCTCCTGATTGATCCTGGCTACCAGCCTGGGGATGAGAGGAAACGGCGGGAATACATAAGCTAGTTTGAAGGTCCAAGGTGCTACTAGTGCATCTACTAGAGTCGCCTTGGGATCCCTGGATCTGGACCCGTAGCAAGGAACCTTGAAGTTCTGACGAGAGGCCATCAGATCCATGTCTGGAATGCCCCACAATTGAGTGATTTGGGCAAAGATTTCCGGATGGAGTTCCCACTCCCCCGGATGAAATGTCTGACGACTCAGAAAATCCGCTTCCCAGTTTTCCACTCCTGGAATGTGGATTGCAGACAAGTGGCAGGAGTGAGTCTCCGCCCATTGAATGATTTTGGTCACTTCTTCCATCGCCAGGGAACTCCTTGTTCCCCCCTGATGGTTGATGTACGCAACAGTCGTCATGTTGTCTGATTGAAACCGTATGAACTTGGTCTTTGCTAGCTGAGGCCAAGCCTTGAGAGCATTGAATATCGCTCTCAGTTCCAGAATATTTATCGGGAGAATAGATTCTTCCCGAGACCAAAGACCCTGTGCTTTCAGGGGTCCCCAGACCGCGCCCCAGCCCACCAGACTGGCGTCCGTCGTAACAATGACCCACTCTGGTCTGCGGAAGCTCATCCCCTGTGACAGGTTGTCCAGGGACAGCCACCAACTGAGTGAATCTCTGGTCCTCTGATCTACTTGTATCGTCGGAGACAAGTCTGTATAGTCCCCATTCCACTGACTGAGCATGCACAGTTGTAATGGTCTTAGATGAATTCGCGCAAAAGGAACTATGTCCATTGCCGCTACCATCAAACCTATTACTTCCATGCACTGCGCTATGGAAGGAAGAGGAACAGAATGAAGTATTTGACAAGAGTTTAGAAGTTTTGATTTTCTGGCCTCTGTCAGAAAAATCCTCATTTCTAAGGAGTCTATTATTGTTCCCAAGAAGGGAACCCTTGTTGACGGAGATAGAGAACTTTTTTCTACGTTCACTTTCCACCCGTGAGATCTGAGAAAGGCCAGGACAATGTCCGTGTGAGCCTTTGCTTGTGGAAGGGACGACGCTTGAATCAGTATGTCGTCCAAGTAAGGTACTACTGCAATGCCCCTTGGTCTTAGCACCGCTAGAAGGGACCCTAGTACCTTTGTGAAAATTCTTGGAGCAGTGGCTAATCCGAACGGGAGTGCCACAAACTGGTAATGCTTGTCCAAAAATGCGAACCTTAGGAACCGATGATGTTCCTTGTGGATAGGAATATGTAGATACGCATCCTTTAAATCCACCGTGGTCATGAATTGGCCCTCCTGGATGGAAGGAAGAATTGTTCGAATGGTTTCCATTTTGAACGATGGAACCTTGAGAAACTTGTTTAGGATCTTGAGATCTAAGATTGGTCTGAATGTTCCCTCTTTTTTGGGAACTACGAACAGATTGGAGTAGAACCCCATCCCTAGTTCTCCTAATGGAACAGGATGAATCACTCCCATTTTTAACAGGTCTTCTACACAATGTAAGAATGCCTGTCTTTTTATGTGGTCTGAAGACAATTGAGACCTGTGGAACCTCCCCCTTGGGGGAAGCCCCTTGAATTCCAGAAGATAACCTTGGGAGACTATTTCTAGCGCCCAAGGATCCAGAACATCCCTTGCCCAAGCGAAGAGAGAGAGTCTGCCCCCCACCAGATCCGGTCCCGGATCGGGGGCCAACATCTCATGCTGTCTTGGTAGCAGTGGCAGGTTTCTTGGCCTGCTTACCTTTGTTCCAGCCTTGCATTGGCCTCCAGGCTGGCTTGGCTTGAGAAGTATTACCCTCTTGCTTAGAGGACGTAGCACTTGGGGCTGGTCCGTTTCTGCGAAAGGGACGAAAATTAGGTTTATTTTTGGCCTTGAAAGACCTATCCTGAGGAAGGGCGTGGCCCTTGCCCCCAGTGATAACGGAAATAAACTCTTTCAAGTCAGGGCCAAACAGCGTTTTCCCCTTGAAAGGAATGTTAAGCAATTTGTTCTTGGAAGACGCATCCGCTGACCAAGATTTTAGCCAAAGCGCTCTGCGCGCCACAATAGCAAAACCAGAATTTTTCGCCGCTAACCTAGCCAATTGCAAAGTGGCGTCTAGGGTGAAAGAATTAGCCAATTTGAGAGCATGAATTCTGTCCATAATCTCCTCATAAGAAGAATCTTTATTGAGCGACTTTTCTAGTTCATCGAACCAGAAACACGCTGCTGTAGTGACAGGAACAATGCATGAAATTGGTTGTAGAAGGTAACCTTGCTGAACAAACATCTTTTTAAGCAAACCCTCTAATTTTTTATCCATAGGATCTTTGAAAGCACAACTATCTTCTATGGGTATAGTGGTGCGTTTGTTTAGAGTAGAAACCGCCCCCTCGACCTTGGGGACTGTCTGCCATAAGTCCTTTCTGGGGTCGACCATAGGAAACAATTTCTTAAATATGGGGGGAGGGACGAAAGGTATACCGGGCCTTTCCCATTCTTTATTTACAATGTCCGCCACCCGCTTGGGTATAGGAAAAGCTTCGGGGGGCCCCGGGACCTCTAGGAACTTGTCCATTTTACATAATTTCTCTGGAATGACCAAATTCTCACAATCATCCAGAGTAGATAACACCTCCTTAAGCAGAGCGCGGAGATGTTCCAATTTAAATTTAAATGTAATCACATCAGGTTCAGCTTGTTGAGAAATTTTCCCTGAATCTGAAATTTCTCCCTCAGACAAAACCTCCCTGGCCCCCTCAGACTGGTGTAGGGGCACTTCAGAACCAATATCATCAGCGTCCTCATGCTCTTCAGTATTTTCTAAAACAGAGCAGTCGCGCTTTCGCTGATAAGTGGGCATTTTGGCTAAGATGTTTTTGATAGAATTATCCATTACAGCCGTTAATTGTTGCATAGTAAGGAGTATTGGCGCACTAGATGTACTAGGGGCCTCCTGTGTGGGCAAGACTGGCGTAGACGAAGGAGGGGATGATGCAGTACCATGCTTACTCCCCTCACTTGAGGAATCATCTTGGGCATCATTTTCTCTAAATTTTGTGTCACATAAATCACATCTATTTAAATGAGAAGGAACCTTGGCTTCCCCACATACAGAACACAGTCTATCTGGTAGTTCAGACATGTTAAACAGGCATAAACTTAATAACAAAGTACAAAAAACGTTTTAAAATAAACCGTTACTGTCACTTTAAATTTTAAACTGAACACACTTTATTACTGCAAATGTGAAAAAGTATGAAGGAATTGTTCAAAATTCACCAAAATTTCACCACAGTGTCTTAAAGCCTTAAAAGTATTGCACACCAAATTTGGAAGCTTTAACCCTTAAAATAACGGAACCGGAGCCGTTTTTATATTTAACCCCTTTACAGTCCCTGGTATCTGCTTTGCTGAGACCCAACCAAGCCCAAAGGGGAATACGATACCAAATGACGCCTTCAGAAAGTCTTTTCTATGTATCAGAGCTCCTCACACATGCATCTGCATGTCATGCTTCCCAAAAACAAGTGCGCAATAGAGGCGCGAAAATGAGACTCTGCCTATGATTAGGGAAAGCCCCTAGAGAATAAGGTGTCCAATACAGTGCCTGCCGGTTATTTTACATAATTCCCAAGATTAAAATAATTCCTCAAGGCTATGAAGTATAAAATATGTTTATATATAAATCGTTTTAGCCCAGAAAATGTCTACAGTCTTAAAAGCCCTTGTGAAGCCCTTTTTTTCTTTATGTAATAAAAATGGCTTACCGGATCCCATAGGGAAAATGACAGCTTCCAGCATTACATCGTCTTGTTAGAAATGTGTCATACCTCAAGCAGCAAAAGTCTGCTCACTGTTTCCCCCAACTGAAGTTAATTCCTCTCAACAGTCCTGTGTGGAAACAGCCATCGATTTTAGTAACGGTTGCTAAAATCATTTTCCTCTTACAAACAGAAATCTTCATCTCTTTTCTGTTTCAGAGTAAATAGTACATACCAGCACTATTTTAAAATAACAAACTCTTGATTGAATAATAAAAACTACAGTTAAACACCAAAAAACTCTAAGCCATCTCCGTGGAGATGTTGCCTGTACAACGGCAAAGAGAATGACTGGGGAAGGCGGAGCCTAGGAGGGATCATGTGACCAGCTTTGCTGGGCTCTTTGCCATTTCCTGTTGGGGAGGAGAATATCCCACAAGTAAGGATGACGCCGTGGACCGGACACACCTATGTTGGAGAAATATATGTGTAGCAGGGTTAGCCTGCAGAATAAGAATTCTAGAGAATCTCTAGACATTACTTGTGCTTCAAGTGTTGGCTATGCACACCCCTCAGAGTGTGAGGGCTGTGTGATTTCTAGCTGTGTGTTTGGAAAGGCTAATTTAGTACCCTGGTGAAACGAAAGTAAGAAAGAAAACAAAGAAGTAGGGAGGCTGGCATAGGCGGTTTTTAGGTTCACTGATGTAATTACCACCACAAAAAGTGATGGCTGTTGTGCACATTATACTGTTCAGACACCGTGAGGTTGGCTAATCACTCAGTGGACTGCAGGCATGCTGATTAGTGTACCTCAAGAAAGTAATCAGCAGCCATGAGTATTAGAAGGGACATCTGTGTCACCCTATAGGCCATGACAGCTTATGTGATTGACATTAAAGTTGTACACAAAAAGGTCTACTGTAATAAACACCTATAGACAAACAAGCTCAGCTATTAGGTGCCAATATGTTATGCTGTTTATGGCATATTACAATTAAAGGGACAATCGACTCCAAAAACGTTATTGTTTAAAAAGATAGATAATCCCTTAATTACTCACCCATTCCCCAGTTTTGCACAGCCAACACTGTTATATTAATATATTTTTAACCTCTGTGATTACCTTTTATCTAAGCCACATTTGACAGCTCCCTGATCACATGACTTTTTATTTATTATAATTATCTACTGTTGCATTTTAGACAATTAGTACAGTCATCCACAACTGCACGGGCGTGAGCACAATATTATCTATATGGCCAACATGGATTAGCAGTCTTGTTGTGAACAGCTAATAAAAAAGCATATGATAAGAGGCTGCCTGTAGTGGCTTAGAAACAAGCAGAAATGTAATCTTAAATGTTATAAAGTATATTAAAAGGGACAGTCAAGTATAAATTAAACTTTCATTATTCAGATAGGACTTAATTTTAATCAACTTTCCAATTTACTTTTATCATCAAATTTGCTTTTTTCTCTTGGTATTCTTACTTTAAACTAAACCTAGGTAGGCTCATATGCTAATTTCTAAGCCTTTGAGGACCGCCTCTTATCACATGCTTTTTAAATCTCTTTTCAACACAGAGAGACAGAAAGTACACGTGGGCTATATAGATAACACTGTGTTCAGGCACAGAAAGTTATTTAAGATCTAGCACAATACAATGCTAAATTTAAGACAATAGATAATACACAGTCACAGTCATGTGATCAGGGGGCTGGAAGAAGGTTCCTAGATACAAGGTAATCACAGAGGTAAAAAGTATATTAATATAACTGTGTTGGTTATGCAAAACTGGGGAATGAGTAATAAAGGGATTATCTATCTTTTAAAACAATAACAATTCTATGGTTGACTGTCCCTTTAATATAACAATGCTTGATGTACAAAGCTGGGGGATAGGTAGTAAAGGATTTATCTTTTTAAACTATGTTGGTGTTGGCACTGACATCTGTTACTGTATTATATCTCAATGCTAGATTTTTTTTTTTGTTTTACAAATTTCTCACACTTCCCTGTCCCATGTTTCATGTGACAGCAAAGACTATTATACCTATATATATATATATATATATATATATATATATATATATATATATACTGTAAACAGGTGCCTCAATGTGTGCACAAAAAAATACTGTGTACGGGTGAGTGTGATAATTGAAGAAAATTGGAAAGTTCTTTTTTATTATTATTTAATGTGATCTGAAACATAAAAGGTTTAATTTTGACTTTCATGTCCCTTCAGCTGCATTAGTTCTTTATAATAACGGTTTATAATGCCTTGTGACCACCATGAAATTAAATGATAAAAAACATTTTTAACCCCTTGGCAATTTTTCTCTTTTTTTTTTTTTTTTTTTTTTTTTTTTAAAGTAGAGCCAACTGTTCACATTTGCTTGCAGCACATTTTGAACAAAAATTGATTGGTTGAAATTCCTGAAAAGTTGGAACTTTATTTCTCAAGCACAAGCAGTTAAGACCTTGTCATAAAATACGAAAAACAGCAATTCACAAAGTAAATTACACTACAGAGAAAAATATCAATCTCCAAAATGATTTAAGGGACACAAGTAAAAATAAACTTACACGATACAGAAAGAGCATGCAGAATTAAGACACTTTCTAATTTGCTTCCATTATCAAATTTTGCAGTCTTTTTTTTTTTTTTTTTTTTTTTTATATATATATATATATATATATACATACTTTCTGGGGAACATGATCTTACTGAGCATGTGCACAAGCTCACATGGTATACATATACTGGTCTGTGATTGGCTATTGTCTGTCACATGACACGGGGGCTGGAAAATAGGAGAGAAAAAAATTTGTCAGAAAAATAATAAACTACTGCTTTGAAATTCAGAGTAAGTGTTAAATCGTCTCTTTATTACACATTTGTTAATTATGTGATTCTGCTACATTGAGTGGTTCTTTAAAACTCAAAACAGTTGATTGGAGATGTTTTATTAAATACTATCCCTTTAGAACAGCCCTTAGGGATGCTGCTATAAACTGACACACAGTATACAAAAATGTTCTCAGTCTCTAGTCGCATGAAGTGGGGGAAAAAATAGCATCCAGGCGCTTAAGCAGCTGTTTTATCTGTTATGCTTAGAGGGAGAAATTCTACTTTTTCAGACTATTTTATATAATTCTACTACACGGTAAAATCCATGTGTGGCCAGAATAAGCCAATCAGCTGAGACACTGAAGTGCATTGCCACTCTGTAGGGCTTTAAAGAGATATTAAACTCAAAATGCAAATCCCAAAATAATGCATACCTGGGTCAACCTGCTGGAGATTACCTGGGACAGTGTCACAATGGACAGCACTCTGACAATTCTTTATTGTTCTTTGTGTAGATAAATGTTTATGTAAATCATTCCATGGTGCCACTTTAATTGATAAGATTTGTTATTTAGAGTTTGGTTCCCTTTTCCTATGATGATGTTAGAGACCCCTTATATTTAGGATCTCGTGTCCGAGGCAGCTAAGATAAAATAGACTTGGCACTTTTCCAAAGGATAGGAGTGGGGTGCGGACCGTGTGGCAACCAGGAGTTCCATGTGTAGAGATTTGTATGTATGTACTATTTGCAGCTACATTACACAATAGGCACTTCCCTTGTCTACGAGTATTGGTGTTGGTTTAAACTAATATATAAGCCATTTAATGGCTGCTCTTGAAAATGCCTGGGCGTACTCCGGGGGAAACGCGTTGAGCTATACTGGTTAAGTCTGCTGTCAAAGAACGTGCCCTGCTGCTGGAGGCTGAATTCGGGAGGAGAACATCCCCTGTCAGAACTATCGGCTAGCTGTGGTGATCTGGATTGGCGGACTGAGACCCCATATGTTCACAACATCATTTGTGAAATGTCTGATTGCACTTACTGTTTGTAAGTAGTACTTGTATTGTACTGTGTTATCTGTTAATTAAACTGCCTTGAATCGTGTCCTTTTGCGCTACTCTCTTCTACTCAGATCGATTGGCTACTTTTTCTACTTCCGGTGTGGGGAGAAACACACAGGGACAGAGAGAGGCGGCAGCTGGACTGTTTGGGAGCGTATGAAATAACATTGGGAATCCATTCTATGCGCCTACACTTGTTTGTGTCTTTCCCTCCAGATAACCAGGAGGCAACAGAGCAGTAAGACTGTTTTGTTTTTACTTATTTAAATTAGCGCTGCTCACAAAATTTGCCAATACCATTTAATTTATGTAGGTCATGTGTTTGGCAGTGTGCAGTACCATCATATATCTCATACCACAAGATTTATTTCCTCTTATCCCAGATTGTAATTGACATGTATTAGCGAGTACAAAGACAGCACCAGCATGGAAGCTGGCTGTAAGGACACGAGATAGGATTTTTTCCTCAGTCCCTTACTCTGTAGGTAGTGGGTATTACGAACGTATTCTTATGTAGTGAGATCACTTGAAAGTTTATAATTTTTAGGAGTTTTAGCCGCAAAATTGCTTAAAGTAATGGTAAACTATTGCAAACTTCAACATGCGATCGTATAGATAACCAAAAAATAAATGCACTTTCATTCACCAAAATGGCGAAAACTGTCAGTATTTGTAAATATTTACTTTTTAGATGCTTCAATTTCAGCTCCGTTCCTCTGCCCGTACAATCGCTGCCATAGATTTTAAAAATCATGTGTTTTCAACTTCCAACTGGCCAGACCGCGACTGTAAAACACACTAACACGCCCCTCGTTAGCTATGCGCATGCGCTACATGTTAGATCTTAGACTGATCGTCTGAAAACATGTATTAAGCAATTAACACATGCACAAAATGAATAGTTGAAGAACAATATACCCTATATAATGACGTAGAGATCGGGTTGTTCCGCTCTCTACTACAGCTCATACACAGATCAGGAAGTAATCCCGGGGGCGGAGCAAGAAGCGATAACGCTCAGTAAGCAAAATATTTTTTTAAAAAACGATTGAATTTTAAATAAAAAAACCTAGCGATTTTGGTAATAGAGACTTGAGTAATAAGATTTTACCTTCAAATTGCACTCAATTTACCATCACTTTAAACATGTCAATTACAAACTTTCTCTTCTTTGAATGCTTTATTTGAATAGCCCATATTTTGAGGTGTATGTCACTTTAACCTCTATGAAAGAGTTACAAATAGAAGTATCCAAAGTGCAATAGAACACCATTCTAGAGCCTTTAATTTACTACTGTTCTTTCACATATAAACAGAAATATATAAATT
>NC_069507.1:39984115-40014115 GCF_027579735.1 Bombina bombina | reverse complement strand
AATGGTTACATTTTCATTAAAGGGACAGTAAACACCTTGCAATTATAAGACATTAAGGTTACCTTTCTAGAGAACATCATATAAGAAAGTCTAAATGTTTTTGGCAATTGAAAGAAAAAAATAACCTGTAGCAAACAATGTTAATTTGTTGTAAACTCCACCCATTCCTTGCCTTATCTGGAGGCACCAATAGGAGCTGGAGTCTGCAGCTGACAAGGCTAGCCATGCCATATTGTTAGTATAAAGTGCATTGTTTTGCAGTTCTTATTTGTTAAAACAAATTAGGGGACAATATGTAGCAGGGTTAGCAACATAAGTATTTCCAGTTGAAAGAATTCAAAAAGCTACTATTTTCAGAGATAAATTACATAAAAAGGGGCAAAATAAATAATGCTATATTGTAAACATGTGCAGCAGCGAATAAATTTGTTTTGGATTAATTATTCGTAACAAATATTCTGAAAAAAATAGTTTTTACAATATATTCGTTTGCTGCACAATTGAGTATGTGTTTCATTTAAAATAAAAATACTGGATATTTGGTAACATGTACATTAATTTACATTGAAACAAAATGTATTTGTTCTTTTACTGCTGGGGACACAGTGTCACCTGTAGGCTTATACCTACCTCTAGAGCACTGGGTGAGCCAAGCTAATCCAGAACCTACTTCACAGAGTCCAGGGCTGCGCTAATAGGAGACTTATTTAAATTAGTTGTTGCATTAGTTCGGATATTTGTTTTTTGAGAACAAAACTAATATCCGTATGTTTGTTACGAATATACTTTAACAAAACAAATGCATGTCTATTATATTGCAAAGTTGTGCTCCTTTAATAGATTGTGATACCTTTTTAAAGGGCCATATTACCCAAATGTTTAAACACTTGAAAGTGATGCAGTATAGCTGTAAAAATTTGCTGACTAGAAAATATCACCTGAACATCTATGTAAAAAAGAAAGATATTTTACCTCAAAAGTTCCTCAGTAGCCACATCCCATTGTAAAGGATTTCTGAGCAGCATATCAGTATGTCTGTCCCGGGACAGTCGAAGGGATGAGCCTTGTGCACTCATGTTATTTCCCTATTCAGTGTAAGGAAATTTACAATGAAATCTCATGAGAGTTAAGTCAAATCTCATGAGATCACAGCAAGAGAGTTCATGACCTCAGCACTGCTGATGCCGATTGGCTGCTGTTCATTTCTTCATTTTTTATTTATTTTTTTTACCTGCAGCTGGGCTGCAGCCGAGTATAACTTTTTACACAGAACTTACTCTGCTGAGCGGAGGAGATTGTGAGGTAAAATATCTTCCTTTTTTACATAGAGATGCTCAGGTGATATTTTCCCGTCAGCTTTTTACAGTTATACTGCATCAGTTTCAAGTGATTTAGCATATGAGTATTATGTCCCTTTAATGGACAATAAGATTTCTACACCTCACGGGTCTTCTTACAATATAACATTCTGTACACCTCATAATAGTGGTATTTTTTCACTTTCCATCAAACACACTCTTTTTTTCAACATTTCAAAATATAATTCAAAGGATAATATTTTCCAGATCAATTACACACTACATAACACACAATTTGACCATCCCATTTTTTTGTCTAGTCACTGCACATTTGGTTCCCAAATAGCCATACTATCAAGTTGAACATCCCCTCGCCTAATGTTCCTTAATTGAGCTTAATCAGAATAGATGCCATATATATATATAGTAGTATAATACTTATATCTGCATTGTTTTCTTTTTAAAAACACATCAACCATTCTTCTAGTACTCAGAGGTTAACACCTCTGGTGACCGAACGTATTGCACATCACATAAGAATATTTGTCTAAGTTACTTTAGACCTTACACACTGTTTCATGTATAGCTCCATACACAAGGCGATTATTCCCCCCCCTCCCCCCGCACACAAGGTCCCGAGATAGAGTCCAACCAGGACAGATGAGAAACACAGATAGGCAAATTTATTTTTAGTATCGGTACACAAGTAGCAGACGATTTTTTGCATCACACCACTTCTTGCAGCCTTAGTGTATTTCGCTTTACCAATTGTGAGTTCAAATATTATAAATAGTTACAAGTGATGGACATAACTTTTCGAGCCACGGCTCACTACACTAGGGTGATAAGGTTTAATGTCAAATAACTAACAACATATAGTTATTTTTGATATCAAGTGTTAACTATATTGTCACATATTCTATCATATCGTATATTTTGTATCTTTTTATTCCATTGATCACGTCGCCCATTTTCTCTAATCATTGTGGATTTTGTAAACTCTGTTTTAATATGTCTAAATGTCAAAATGTAATTTAATGAAATTAGATTTTATATTGTTTCCTTTTTTCATAGATTTTATATTTGTTATATAGAGATGACCTCTATTTTACCATTACATCCGGGTAATTTTTAGGTTTAAATAGGATCTGTTACCACACTTTCTTATGCCTGATGAAACGGTCCTGTGCTGACCGAGAAACGCGTTGCAAAATCAATAAAGAAAACCCTGTTTTAAAACCACGACCCGGTTTACGTGGCAGTTTTATTTCCTGTCTGGGACATACACAAAGAACTTTGTTCGCTTACACAGCAAGTTTTCCAAATACATACTTTAGTCTGAGACCAGCCTCTGGGAGATTACTCCAGCCTCCGGAGCACACACCTGGTTATTTGTTCGTAAGGATCCACGCTGTTACCTCTGACGTTGTTATCCAGATTCCACGGGTCTCACGGTTGAGACCCCCAGCGTACTGACTGCTGGTTTGAACGTCAGCTCGCCTGTTAGCACCTTATTGGCTTAAGGTGCAACTCTCCTTGCGAGTAGTATATCTTACACAGTTTTATCTTAATTTCTGTTACAAATTACACTATGTGGCACCCCTTGTTTTTGCTTTATTTCAGATGTAGATAAAAGCTGTCCGAAAAAAAAATGGAGAGCTCTCTCTCTCTCTATATACATATATATATATATATATATATATATATATATATATATATATATATATATATATATACATATATATATATATATACATATATATACATATATATATATATATATATATATATATATATATATATATATATATATATATATATATATATATATATATATACACATATACACATATATACACACACATATATATATATATATATATATATATATATATATCTGCAACAACCTAATCGTCATAATCGATAATAATCGATTATGAAAATAGTTGTCAACGAATCTCATAATCGATTAATCGGTTTGCAATTAGTTGCTCTGTGCACAACACCAGCTGCTTCACTCCAATGAACTCCTGCACATGTTATTGTGTTTTATGGTTATGTCCTTAGCCTAAAGGATGTCTACAGACGTCTACTTTTCACTTTTTCAGGACAGTATACGTTTACAGCTACCCCTGGCTTATGTGCAACCCAGATAGAATAGGAATCATTATTTGGATTGTTTATATTAAATCTGGTGATTTGGAACTATGCTTTGCATGATATAGTGCTGAGCTTGTTATTTACACCTTGCCCCTAGATTGATGGGAGTTATTTAAATTGATGTGCACTATTATCTGTTTGCACAATTATGAACATATTTCTTGCTATTGCTGATTATATGTACTGTATAAATAAATGTGTAAGGCTATGTCCTGTTATTGATATACAGTCCTTAGCGCTTTTGATTTCGTTTTTTATTGTTTTTTTATATTTTTAATAAATTGTGATATGTACCAGATTCAACCTTTATAAGTATATATTCGTTATTTTTATAGCGGTCTAGATATTTCCCCTAACCTTATAGCTGGTTATTTACCATTGCATATAGATATTCAAGATATTTTTATGTTATAATGAAGTTAAGGGTTACTTTATTGAGAGGCCTTGCCAAGGTAGAAAACACTTAGCATTGGTGAAGAGCTAACAAAGATAAATATCCCACTTTGGTGAAATTGGCAAAACCCTACTTATACACCTCAACAGCCTTTTCTCTGCTGCAGGAAATTAGCTGCAAACAGAGAACCAGCCTTAGCCAGAAGCATGTGGACATGTTGAGATGTTTGCATTTCAATGCAAAGTTTCTTAAAGAGTGAATAACAGAATGTTATTAACAGTGATAGTCTAACTCTTTCTAGTTCTACCTCTTTTCAAACAGTTTGTGGTTTTGTTTTGTTTAATTATAAAACTGTGCTCTGCTGCATAAAAATTGAAGAAACAGTTGTGTTAATGTAAAGTTTTAGTCTGAAGTTTATATTTGTAACACTCATTATGTGGATTTTAATTTAAAACATAGAAAACTATTGATTCTCTTTTTATCAGATTAGTCGATTAATCGAAAAAATAATCGGCCGATTAATCGATTATGAAAATAATCGTTAGTTGTATATATATATATATATATATATATATATATATATATATATATATATATATATATATATATATATATATATATATATATATACACACACACACACACACATCTACCATCTTGTACATATGATGTTTCCAGGCTATTAGATTAACAGAAATTAATTAGCACTAACGGCTATGAAATAAAAAAGGTTGAATTCCACCAAATGAATCCGTGTTTGTGTATATTATTCTCAGATTTAATTTTAGAGCTTATTTTAACAATGCAAGTGTTGAACACAACACAAGAAAAAAAAGAAGGCGTCTAATAGTGAAGTATGTCACTCAAACAATGTGAAATGGTAATCACAAATAGAAAAGCACACACAGTGCTATAACAAGCAGGCTGAACCGTTAGAAGCCATCCAGCTGACTTATACTCTGGATAGGATGAAAGGGGAAATAGACTTTAGTGGTTCCCCTAGCAAGTTCAATCACTGGATAAGGCAGGCAAAGGTATCTATATAGTGCAGTGTTACCCATATATCTGATGCGCTCAATGTGTCTGCCCACACGATCAGATCGAACCAGTATAATCACCAAATCCTTTCAGAGTATGGAAACGGGTGTAATGTACCACAATCAAGTGCGATCAGTTAAACCCCCAAAAACCATGATTCTAGAACTCCGGTATAAAGTATAAAAACAGGTTTATTAAAAAAAAGATAAAACGTGTTTCTTGGTTCTATGACCGTTTCCTCAGGTGCATCTATAATATTTTTTGGGGCGCATCTAGTTTTATTTATTTTTAATACCTATTGCAGCGAGTTTTGAAGACAGCCTGAAAACTCTTCTTCAAAACTAGACACCCTGCAGCTTTACAATAAATGGGAATATCTAGGAGGTAAACGGACAATAAAATAACACTTATGCACAGATTAAAATTCATCTGTGCTACTAAAACATTTTACATAATAGGTGAAAACAAATGAGTGATTCAAAAGGGATCTGTTATAGTTACCATTGTATGAAAGGACAGTGCCCATAAGTGAAATACCATTTCCTGACCCCTAAACGTAAATCTTATCCTTATGGCTATTCAACTACAAAAGGAAAAGTGCCTCTAGGCATTACCCAACATCTATGCAAATGTTTTCTACAGAGAACTCACATTCATGTGGGAGATCCATTTGCCAAAATGTGAACTCTACACTGATAAGTCGCTAAATGCAGAGCCCTCTATTGCTTTAAGGGACATAAAGCACAATTTTTTTATTCTTTTGTGAGTCAGAAAGCGTATGTGACTTTAAACATTCTGATTTACTTATATCTCAATTGTTTTGTTCTCTTAGGATCCTTTGCTGAAAATGGATACCTAGGTAGGCTCAGCAGCTGTTGATTGGTGGTAGCACCTATATGCCTCATGTTATTGGCTAATCCAATGCTTTCAGCAAGTTCCCAGTAGTGCATTGTTGCTACTTCAACAAAGGATACCAAGAGAATGAAGCAAATTAAATAGAAGTAAATTGGAAAATGGCATGTTCTAAATCATTAAACACAAATTGTTTAATATGGGTCATATACAGAATGCACACACAATGCCCCTTCCATTCAAACTGTGTTAATTCAAAACTAGAAATGTTATAGATTACTGAAAAGCAAATGCTGCATTCTCTGACACCTTGAAGCATTATTTTCAGCCTCAAACAAGACTCTTGAAATGTCTAGTGCCTCAAATGAACTCTTGCTTATTAAAGTTTCTGGAAGCTTAGGACAAAGCAGCCATGCATGAAGACAGGAACAGGCACAGTACTTAAAGGGAGTCAAGGGACAGTATACACTCATTTTCATATAACTGCATCTAATAGACACTACTATAAAGAATAAGATGCAGATACTGATATAAAAATACAGTATAAAATGGTTTAAAAAAAAAAAAAAAAAAACTTACTTGGAAGCTCTCAGTTTAGCTCTGTTGAAAAGGTAGCTGGAAAGCCCCCTGCAAGTGGGAAATAAGACACTCCCCCTCCCTTTGCATATGAAAAGACCCTTTACACAAACAAGCTGGAGTAGGTAGCTGACCGTATTCATATAAAACTTTGGGGCTTGGTTAGTAGACTGAAAATCAGAGCAATGTTAATAAAAAATAAACAAAACTATAAAACATTTTAAAAATAAACTTTATGGGCTATATAAATAGATCTCCAAAACATTTATGCATAGAGAAATATGTGTATAATGTCCCTTTAACACTCTGCCTTTCTCCCCACCAACTGGGGTTCCCTGGCTCAGAGGATTTCCCCATTTCTTCCGAAATGTCATAATTTAGAAGTCAAAATTACTTTCCATAAAATGAATGGAGAAAACAAGAGGGGCGCCTCATGTGAGTATAAGTATGCTAAATAATTAAAAATGATAGTAAGCCAAATGGGTACTCACAATAAACTTGAGTACACCTATGTACTAGTAGATGCAGGCTGGAAACTATGGTGTACCTGCTAACCCTTAGCAGTGTGGAAGATTGTTCCCAAAATGGTGAAGTGGATCAGGCTGCTCTCCTCCTCATAGATAAATCCAGAACTGTATAGGAATATAAGGAACTAGAGGGGCGCCCGCATGTGTGCATCAATATATCAGTATATGTAAACAAATAAAAAAAAGCCAAGTGGGAACTCACAATAGGCCCTAGTACACGTATGTACTAGTAGGAGCTGGCTGGTATCTTCAGGTGTACCAGCTAAACCTTTCCAGATGCGGAGTGGATGGTGCAGGTGAATCTTGTCACAATGGTTGTTAATGGTTGGTCAGAAGCAGTATATATAACTGCTATAGAAGGTAATCAACCAAATCTTGCATAAAACAAGTTCAGTTTATTAAAACAAATATTTGAATGTTAAAATCATAACAAAAATTATATAAAAATTTTGCAACGAGTTTCTCAACCCAGTACAGGTTGTTTCATCAGGCATAATGGGCCTTCTAACTGACAATCCATTTAAACAAATCTAGGACCAATAGCAAACAGGGAAGCACCCTTAATGGGCGTTCTTAGATACATTGTTAATTGATATACATTAACAATAAAATTACTAACAATTTGATAGTATTTTGTATGTCTGAGGAAGGGGCTAATCCCCCGAAAACTTTCACATAATTGGAATAAAACTTTGAAAAGTCCTGGTGAGTGCACTCTTCATTACTTTCTATTTACCTATCTGCTGCACCCTGGGCATGTGATATGGATTTCTGGAGTGCTTGTCTACTTTGAACACATATATATATATATATATATATATATATATATATATATATATATATATATATATATATATATATATATATATATATATATATATATATATATATATATATATATAAAAAAACACAGTATAGTAAATGAATATAAAAACCTATTAGTGTTTACAAGATATGTAATGTACAATTGATACACTTAAAAATATTTAAAAACTTTTTAAATATTTTTAAGTGCATCAATTGTACATTACATATCTTGTAAACACTAATAGGTTTTTATATTCATTTACTATACTATGATAGTATATATATAAAAAACACAAATTGTTAGTAATGTTGTTAATGTATATCAATTAACAATGTATCTAGGAACGCCCATTAAGGGTGCTCCCGTTTGCTATTGGTCCTAGATTTGTTTAAATGGATTGTCAGTTAGAAGGCCCATTATGCCTGATGAAACAACCTGTACTGGGTTGAGAAACGCGTTGCAATATTTTAATATAGTTTGTTATGATTTTAACATTCAAATATTTGTTTTAATAAACTGAACTTGTTTTATGCAAGATTTGGTTCATTACCTTCTATAGCAGTTATATATACTGCTTCTGACCATCCATTAACAACCATTGTGACAAGATTCACCTGCACCATCCACTCTGCATCTGGAAAGGTTTAGCTGGTACACCTGAAGATACCAGCCAGCTCCTACTAGTACATAAGTGTACTAGGGCCTATCGTGGAGTACCCACTTGGCTTTTTTTATTTTTTTACATATACTGATATATTGATGCACACATGCGGGCGCCCCTCTTGTTCCTTATATTCCTTTCCATAAAAAGAGTGTGCACGTGGTACTGCAGATCCACTCTCACTGGACAAGAAAAACAGCATTGGTTTCCAGGCATCGTCCTTATCCTTGGGATTAGCATATCTCACATATTATAATCACAGATAACGGTAGGGTGTTCCCTGGCTTAGTACCCTTAGCAGCTTTGTTTAGATGGGAAACAGTCTCCTTTTCCAGCCTCCTCTTATAGATACTATGGCTACATTTTTTTTCTCTCTCGCTTTTTGGCAGAATCCAGTTAGTGACAAATAATCCACAAGCTCAATAGCTGATTTGGACTTCTAGTTCAGGACTACTCACTGCTTCTCTTCCAGTGGGAAGTTGTATAAAAAGCTCCTGTAGTAGAAGGACTTTCAGGTCCTCAAAATGGTTTGTCGGCACCTTTCAGGTCCCACAACAGTAGTGAACCATTCTGCTCCTTGCAAGGCAGTAAAACTAAATAGTTTAAAGCCTTTGAGGAGTAGACATAATTGCATTATAATTCTAAATCCAAGAGAAGTAGGAGTTCCAGATGGAATAAAAAAAAATAGGACAGTTCTCTCACAGGTACCAAATAGTTTTCTCAATGAATATTTATTAAAATAAAAAAGACCACATACCAATAACAACAAATTAAGTAACTTTATTTAGTATTCATTCATTTTATATATATATATATATATATATATATATATATATATATATATATATATATATATATATATATATACATACATACATACATACATACATACATAAACACACACACACGTTATCCTTTTTTAATTTTATATTTTATTACCTCCTCAAAGTGTTTAATGTTCCTTTAAGCATGTGTATTTGCTGCACACCCTTTTATGCAGTGAAAAGGAGGCACAACTTTCAACTTATACGAATCTAATATTTAAGTCAAAAGTTTATCGTAGAGTATTATGTCAGGAGTCTGTAAACAGTTCTAGAACGCTAAGAAAACGCACAAGCTTTTATTCAGCTCAGTTACATGTTCGCACTTTATGAAATCACCCGAATGCCTAGCACAGGTGCCATAGCCAAACACGGGGCTGAGCAGGAGAGCAAACTGCTTGGCTTCATTGAAAAAAGCTTCACGTGCCTACAAAATATTTGCAATGGGGTAGTAGAAAAGAAACAAACGCTCATAAAAAGGTACTTTAGATTTACTTTAGCCACACTTAAATCATTAATGGATGACTGTACTTCATTTAAAAAAAAAAAATATTTAAATAAAATATCCCTTAAACAATAAACAAATAGAACAATGTATTTAAAGTAAAGATTAGACTGAAAATATGCAGATGTATGTTTTAATTATTTTAGTGTTTTAAATATTTAAGAGGATGTTTAAAGTTTTTGTTTTTATAAAGTAATTTGCGCAGCCATGATGTAACCTAGGTTACCCTAAGATTGTTTTATTTTACCACCTCTGCTGAAGCCAGTTACGAACTATTACAAAAGAGCTACTAGTGGTCTCACAATATTTAATATTGTATTAAAAAGACTTTAGAGAACTACCCACTGGTCTTTTAGCTGCTTGTAATGATTGCAAAGCTACATCTCCATCTTTCTCTAGGTTCGGGAATTTCTCAGCACATAGCCGAGACACACTGAAGTCTCTCTATTCACAACTGGCAGCAGATGTAGTTGCTCTCTGTAGCCTCGCCAACTCCAAATGATACTGTAACTTAGCCTGAAGTTACACAGACTCCCTCTCAACTTGGCACTCAGCTGCCCGCATCACAGTAATGCACTCCACAGTTACAGAAGGTGTTTAACAATACTGGAATATGAGCTACCGCCACAACTTTAAATATGCTAAATCCAATGTTTCAAAGAAGTTTGTATGAGTCCAAAGGGGCCATGGAATTAATAATAAATAACATTAAAAAAAAATTGTATGGTAATGACTAGCCTTATCTTGTAAAGCAGGAAGATGGCATAGCATCACAACATAAAAACAAAACACACACAGCACATCAAAAGGCAATCAATTAAAAACATCCAGTTACTTTGCAATTATCTGGCATTCCATAAGACCAAAACATGAATAAAATTAACCTTTCAGTAACATTCATATGCAAATTGTGCTTGGAACACCAGAACTATACCTAAAATAACTGTTACTAATATAATCAATACACGGTTACAAATTGCACCTAAAAATGCACTTAACAGACAGATTAAAGAGTTGCAAATATTTATAACTTTAACCTTATTATATTGCAACAGTATATTTATATCTTAATTTAAGAAAGCAGTATATTCAAGTAAATTCTGCATAAAATGTCACAGCATCTTAGGCCTTGCTTTACTTTTCTTCATCAGATATGTGAAATGTTCTAAGACAATGAAAGCAAAGGAATCTGGCTACACAATGTAATAGGTTTTGTAACTACCCACTTCCTTTAGACAAGTACCATGTTTACATAACAAACGAAGGATGTTGTAGTATTTGGGCATGTTTTATAATTATCACAGTATAACCACCACTTGGTACACATAGCATTAGGAACAACACATTATTTCAGCCTGTCACATGACATATTAAAGGGACAGTACACTGTAAAATTATTTTTATGTTAATGTATTTCAATGACTTGTTATACCAGCTGCAGAGTATAAAATGTATGAGAAATTGCATTTTCAGGTTTATTTGTGTATATGAAGTAGCTGGTTTTGTGCTTTTAAACCACAGCCTATTACAATGGGTTGAGTTTCAGGTAATATCAGATCTCATTATGTTATCACTTTGTGTACACACACTTGCTTCCTTATCTTTTATTTGTCTGGAAAACTAAAGCTCAATACATAAAGAGAACATTGGAAAAATATAATTTTATTACTTAACTATCCTGCACCACACTGGGAGTGTAAGTTCTTCTGCTGGCTGTGTTTACTTAGGCTATTCAATAGCCGAGACTCCAGTATCAAAACTTTCAGTATAGGTTGGGAAACCACAAGCTAAATAAGCGATTTCAAAGGCCAAAATAGGGATAAAGGAGCTACTTATAAACAATTTAATACACTCCAGTAGATAAAATGGATCATTGGGAACAATTTAAATGGGAGACAATTTTTGGGTGAACTGTCCCTTTAAGGCTCCCTATTGTCTTCATGCTGCTTATACAATATATTAATATATTTATGCTCCATCATATATATAAGCATTGCTGTACATGTAAAGCTAGAAGCAGTCTCACTCTGCCGACAATAAGACCTTTCCACTCTGGTGAAAGGCTTGTGAGGGACCTGGACCTGTAACTGGCACACACGCACCACAACTGAAAATACCCAAATACAAAGATGGTATGTTAGTGCCTGCAGTGCCAGTATGTATCAATGCAACAGGATTTCTTTTTGATATTCTAAAACACATAATATTGTAACTCATGTTCAGGAAGTCATACAACCAATTTCTGTGCGTTTATAAATGTATATCAAACAAATGAGGCAATCATATGTAAGAAGATTTATAAACAAATCCAGAAGTAGGGACCCAGGAATACAAATGCTGAGATTTGTGAAGCTCTGTAATGTATATGTTACAGGTAAAGTAAGAAATCTGGGTAATCCTAGGATTATCCGGGTAAAACAGACATTACCCAAGCGGCTGTGGGTAAAGCCTGATGTAATGCAATTCCCCCATCTGCACTATTTCTTTTGCCTCCGCCTGGGGGGTTCAAGAAAGCCGCCCCATTGATCCTCTGGCATCCACCCCCCAAGTGAACCATGGGGAATGATGTTTGAACACATCTGATTGAGGCAAAAAAAAAAAAAAAAAAAAAAAAAAAAAGATAGTGAAGATGGGGGAATTACAGTGCATGCTATATATGTTTGATGCAGTGACACTGCACTCTGCAGTGATTTATGATCATACATCAGGCATTACCCACAGCCGCTTGGGTAATGTCTGTTTTACCCGGGTAATCCTAGGAATACCCAATATCTGACTTACAAGCCTTAAGAAAAAAAAAAAAAAAAAGAAAAAAAAAAGTTCCATACATAAATAGCTGCTGCTCTGAACAATAAATCACTGTGCAGCATGATCAGGGTTCTAAACACCATGAAATTCACTTTGGCCTCTGTGAGAAGTAAAAACTGCAATTTTCTATTTATATGGCAAGAAACAGGCAAATTAAACAGTTGCTAAACAGTTATGATGTGCATTCCATTCACTCACACAGCTTTGAATATTCTTTAAGAGCTAATGCAAAACTGTACAAATATATAAGACAATATCTTGGATATCAATAAGGGCTGCAACAAAACTATGCTGCAATCAATTGCCAACCTCTGGCTGTCAAGGGGTTAAAATCTATTCTTGTGTGTTTTGTAAAAGGTTTTAGTTTTACGGCTTCAAAATGACATTTTTTTAAAAAGAGTTTTAAACAACCTGGATTCTAACAATCACGTTTTACAAATTGTTCCATTACGAAGAGGAAAAAAAAAAAAAAAAGCTTTAAGAAATGCCTTTCCATTCCCAAGTCTCTACTTTCCTCTAAGGTTGGGGGAAGGGATCTTATGAATGCAGAGGTTGCATATTCCGTCCTAGCCAGCATGGCTCCAGCCTTCAAGTGTAGCTGCAAACTCTGGAACGCAAAATGTGTAACATGATCTGTCTCCCCCCCTCCTCATCCCTCAGCCACATTTAGCAAGTAATGTGAGCACTCCAGGAAAAAAAAAAAAGGGAATAATGTTGCCTCTTACAGGCAGAACAAAAAATGTCCATAAATATTAAAAGTGGCCACTCGCTTCATAAATCTTTTTTTGCTAAACAACTCAGGTAGCTACTAGATGTGCAAATAAGAAACGTACAGCAGCGCTTAGGAATCCAAATCTACTGGTCAGAGTCAAACAATTGCTTGTTACAGCTGTTTTATCTACTTTGTGATTTATATAAAGTCTATACCTGTGGATAATGTGAAAGTGACTGAATACAGAAAGCAAAGGGACATGAAACCCAAAATATTTATTTTGTGATTCAGATAGAACACGCAATTTTAAACTTTCCTTCATTCTCTTAGTATCCTTTTTTGTAAAAGCAGTAATGCAGCACTGGGAGCTATTTGAACCATAAACTCAAAAAAATTTGAGTTTCATGTCCCTATAAAAGGGACACTAAAGTAACAATTAAGCTTTCATGATTCAGATAGCGCACACAATTCTAAACAAATTTCCAATTCATTTCCATTATCGAAATGTGCACAATCTTCATTTTCACACTTTGGAGGCACCAGCTAATACTGAGCATGTGCAATAATTAATCAAATATATGTACAGTATATGCATTTTGCGATTGGCTGATGGCTGTCACATGATGCAGTGAGAGGAGTAAATAGAACATTTGCCAGAAATACATTTACTTCATTTGAAATTCAGATTTGACATTGTTGTTTTAGTGTGCATTTACTGATTATGCTAATCTACTGTGCTTAGTGGCTTGTTCATCTGCACTCTACTAAAGTATGATGCATGTAAACATCGTTAAACGGTAGCAGTGTTTCCAACAACACTTGTTGCAAGGTTATAAATATACTGCTAAGGAGGAGTACACACTCATGTGCCTACCTCAGTATGCTCTAATGAAATGAAGCTAAGTTACATAAAAAGAACACCACAGAAAGATAAAATAGGTTAGAAATAAAATTGTTAACTTTTTTTATTTCCTATTAAAACATTTAACTTTCAGTTACATGTCCCTTTAAAATTTGGTTTGTTATAGTTCCATGAGGAAAGGAATTAAGATCTTCTCTAAAACTATATGAGCTGCAGAAACCATATTTTCAGAATTCAGAATTACTGACAGAGCCTTAAAGGGACACTGAACCCAAATGTTTTCTTTCGTGATTCACATAGAGCATGCAATTTTAATCATATAATTTACTCCTATTAATTTTTTTTTCGTTCTCTTGCTATCTTTATTTGAAAAAGAAGGCATCTAAGCTATTTTTTGGTTCAGACCCTGTACAGCACTTGTTTATTGGTCGGTTAAATTAATCCACAAATCAGCAAGAACACAGATTGTTCACAAAAAATGGGCCGGCATCTAAACTTTCTTGCTTTTCAAATAAAAATACCAAGAGAATGAAGACAATTTGCTAATAGGAGTAAATTAGAAAGTTGCTTAAAATTACATGCTCTATCTGAATTACAAAAGAAAAAAATGTGGGTTCAGTGTCCCTTTAAGACCCACCAAAACACCTCAAAATGATGATAAAATTAAAAAAAAAATAATAGTTTCAAGCAGCCATAACCAAAATATTCATCAATGCACACATATTGCTCCCCAGTATTGTACAGTCAAATCTGCTGCCTGCAACATTTAGTAATAGTAGTGTGTATTAGCTTTCTGTGAGAATGACATTGGCAAAAAAAATATATTTATCTCAACTAAAGTGATGGTTTACAGAATTACAGTAACGGAAGAAGGATTTTCCCAACAAAAACATTTTAAGGGTAGTAAATGTATATCATTCAGAGAAATTCCTTATAAATGAAAAAAATCAGAAAGGTTTGTTAAGAGTGAAATTGTCAGGCGAACGCAAGGTCAAACATACAATAAAATTGTAGACACCAAACAAAATATGTAATGTCTGGTGGGGGGGGGGGGGTTTCAAATAAGAAAAATGCTGAAGGCTGGCGCTAAATGATTATTCATGAATTAAACATGAAAATCTCCAAAAAAGAATAAATTTGCGTGGACAGCATGGTAATCCCATTGTCACACAGTGAGATCACTTCAATACAAATCAGTTATGAATCATTAACTAGGTGGGGGTGGCCAAATGTCTTTAAAGGGCGCACAAACTAAGGTATTAAATGGCAGCATGCAGGGTCAGTGAGATTTAGAACTTTCAGGAATTTAGGCAGATAAGCTTACACATGGTGCCCAGATTTCAACCAGCAGACCATGACTAAACAAAGCTACCTGAAATTTCATAGTACCTTGGAATTTTATAAACAAGGAGTTTTGGCAACAGCTCCAGATTTCCTTCAAGGCCTCATTCACCATCATTAGGACTCTTGGTACAAATATCAGTAAGTTTAGGTTTCACTAACACATTATCTAATAGGGTATTATTCTATCAGGCTTCAGAACATTTCCTGGGTTCCTTTATAAACTATGAAGTCTGATATTGCTCAGAAAAACACCCAGCATGAAATACCTTGCAGATGTCAGTGATACGGTGTCCAATCCACAGCAAATTAATAAGCATTGGAGACTAATCGGTCGAGTGCTTCACACAATGGAAATATTTAGTCATTCATGCCCCACTATACCTTTATGAAGAATGTTCGTTCTATTCTGCAAATGATCTAATCGTATAAACTGATACAGCATTATACAAGGGCTTTGAAACTACTATAAGTCAGGATAAATAAAACCCCTGCAATTAATTAACCCTTGCTTGCCAAGTACACGCACAGGTAATGGGGGCCTCTAATAATGAAACGCAAAACTGGTTTCTCTCCATTACTGAAGCTTTAAAATTTCCCATCAGAGTAAAAAGTGGTAGACTTGTCATTCCAAAGAGAATACTCTAACATTAGCCACATGTAACTGGCTATATTAATTTCCAGCGATACCATCTATAAAGCGCTATGGAATTGGCGGCGCTAAACAAATAAATGATAATAATAAAGCCTGTGACATTTCAGCTGAGCTTTTAAAAGGGATATTAGAGTATGCAATTGTATTATAAAATGTTTAATAATCTGTAGTTAAAATTAAAAAAAAAAACTTTGCAATATACTTTCATTCTTAATTTTGCCCCCTTTTCCTGACAATTGTTTTCTAAATTCCAGAGTCTCTATAAAGTAAAGGGTGCAGTCCTGTTCCCCTTATCAATCTTTTCTGCTGCTGATAATCAGGGACAGATAAACAGGCAATGAAAGAC
The DNA here is from genome assembly GCF_027579735.1 of Bombina bombina. NCBI lineage: Eukaryota > Metazoa > Chordata > Amphibia > Anura > Bombinatoridae > Bombina > Bombina bombina. The sequence goes on along the minus strand of NC_069507.1, from coordinate 39,997,751 downwards.
TGTTCAAACAAGGTTGTGTGGAACATACGATTATAATAAAAGGTTTCCACATAGCCTTGTTGGCACAAACATGGTGGTGCCCATTACTTTAAAGAAACTAAACCTTTACACTTATATTTTCAATATTTAAACAACTATAATTGTAAAAAAATACATCAACATATTATTCTAAGGCTAATCTTGCTTTAAATACATCATTATGACTAGCACGTATTTACTGTTTAACAAAGTTTTAAGATACAACAGGCACATTCACTACTTTGACATGAGCGCACAGATGTTTATATTAAAATTTAGTATTTTCTGTTGTGCTTTGTTCTCATGTTATTCTTTGTTGAAGAGATATCTAGATAGGAAACAAGCACGTCTGATGAACTACACAACAGGAAATAGCGCTGCCATCCAGTGCTCTTGCTAATTTATAAAATTGATGCAAAACTGCTGCAGACACCCGTTTACTACTGATCTTACATCCCTGCTTTTCAACAAAGGATAACAAGAAAACAAAGAAAATGTGATAATAGAAGTAAATTGCCAGTCACTTCATTAACAAAATTGATTCCATCAGACATGAAATCAGCTCTCAACATAATTCCATTCTCTCCCCCCCTCAAATACTCTCACTCAACCACAACCCTCATAACCTGAAACTTAGTTCATTCTCCCCTGTTACTGAGGAAGACGTTTCAGCACTTATACTGCGCTCTCACCTCACTACCTGTCCCCTTGACCCTATCCCCTCACAGCTGCTCCCCTCTCTCTCTGCTACCCTTACCCCTATACTAACACACATTTTCAACCTCTCCCTCAGCACTGGTACATTTCCCTCATCGATGAAACATGCGCTGGTCACACCTATCCTCAAAAAATCTTCCCTTGATCCTACCTCCCCATCCAACTACCGCCCTATTTCCCTCCTGCTTCAAAGCTTCTCGAAAAACTAGTATATGCACGCCTATCCCATTTCCTTACGTTAAACTCCCTTCTTGACCCACTGCAATCTGGATTTCGTCCCCATCACTCCACAGAGACAGCTATTGTTAAGGTAGCCAACGACCTACTTACAGCTAAATCAAAAGGCCACTTCTCTCTGCTTATCCTCCTTGATCTGTCCGCAGCCTTTGACACTGTCGACCACCCTCTTTTGCTCCAAACCCTCCAATCCTTCGGCATCTGTGACACAGCCCTTTCGTGGCTCTCTTCCTACCTGTCAAACCGTACCTTCAGTATAGCCTTCTCTGGGGCCTCCTCTGCCCCGTCACCACTTTCTGTCGGAGTACCGCAAGGCTCTGTCATCGGTCCCCTTCTCTTCTCAATCTACACGTCATCACTAGGTTCCCACGGTTTCCAATATCATTTGTATGTCGATGACACCCAAATCTACTTCTCTGCACCAGAACTATCTCCTTCCTTGCTAACCCGTGTCACTAATTGTCTTTCTCACATCTCTTCCTGGATGTCCTCTCACTACCTCAAGCTAAATCTCTCCAAAACTGAGCTCCTCATTTCCCCCCCTTCTTACAAAATCTCCACCCCCAATATCTCTATAACTGTCGACAACTCCATCATTACCCCTACCCCGCATGCCCGATGTCTCGGGTCACATTTGACTCAGATCTTTCCTTCACTCCTCACATTCAGTCCTTGGCTACAGCCTGCCGCTTCCACCTTAAAAACATCTCTAAAATTAGACACTTCCTTACACAAGACACAACTAAGATTTTAATCCACTCTCTCATTCTTTCCCGCCTTGATTACTGCAACTCTGTCCTCTCTGGTCTCCCCACCTGCCGCCTAGCTCCTTTATAATCCATAATGAATGCCTCTGCCAGACTCATCTTCCTTGCACGTCGCTCTTCATCTGCTGCGCCTCTCTGCCAATCCCTTCACTGGCTTCCTCTTGCCTCTAGGATCAAACACAAGACTCTCACTCTTACATACAAAGCCCTCAACTGCACTGCTCCCCCCTACATCTCAGACCTTGTCTCCAGATACTCTCCCTCCCGTCCCCTTCGCTCTACTCATGACCTCCTACTCTCCTCCTCTCATCACCGCATCACACTCCCGTTTACAGGACTTCTCCAGACTGGCTCCCATCTTGTGGAACTCTCTGCCTCGCTCCACAAGACTCTCTTCTAGTTTTAAAAGCTTCAAGTGCTCCCTAAAGACTCTACTGTTCAGGGACGCATACAACCTACGCTAACCTTTCCCAATACCAGTTCCTCTCCTCCACTGCAATCCCCTGAACCCCCTTAGCATGTAAGCCTAAGAGTCCAGCTGTTTGTAGATCACCTTCTAAAGAGCTGACTACAACAGTGCAATTCTTGGCAGGGCCCTCTATCCTATAATTGTTTTGTTGTACTCCCCCTTTGTTTATAGCGCTGCGGAATCTGTTGGCGCTCTACAAATAACCAATAATAATAAATAAAAAAAGTTGTTTAAATTGTGTGCTCTATCTGAATCATGAAATAAATAGTTTGGGTTTTATGTCCCTTTAACTTTCATTATTCGGATAAAGCATACAATTAAAAAAACAAAACCAATATAGTTCTCCAGCTTACCTCTTTTTTGTTTGTTTATGGAAACTTTACCAAAGCACTTTCTGAGAGTAAGCTCAGGACAATTTGTAATATCTATAATATAAACACGATATGGTAAGCTTTTTGCTTCCAAGACATGCACACTCCTGAGCCTATGTCGTCAGTATGCTCTGATGGAAAGGGGCAAAGTTCCAATAAACAATACAAAATGAGAAAAACATAATTTTAATAAAAAGGAAAATTTTTAGAATTTCGACTTATGTCAATATGTCTGGATCTAGATATAGTGATAGCATTTGGTGAATTAACATTTGTCTATTGTTTACAGAGCCCCTGGGAACCACTGACTGGCATAAAAATTCAGCAAAGCTTTTGCCGTTAGCTAAATTATTTCCCCAGATGTTATCACAAGATTCCACACTGGGGTTTTCTCTTGCAATGCATACAGGGAGAAAAAGCTTCTAACACAGATATTCACACTATTTAAAAGGGACAGTCTAGGCCAAAATAAACTTTCATGATTCAGATAGAGCAGGTAATTTTAAACAATTTTCCAATTTACTTTTATCACCAATTTTGCTTTGTTCTCTTGGTATTCTTAGTTGAAAGCTTAACCTAGGAGGTTCATATGCTAATTTCTTAGACCTTGAAGCCCACCTCTTTCAGAATGCATTTTAACAGTTTTTCACCACTAGATGGTGTTAGTTCACGTATTTCATATAGATAACACTGTGCTTGTGCACGTGAAGTTATCTGGGAGCAGGCACTGATTGGCTAAACTGCAAGTATGTCAAAAGAACTGAAACAAAGGGGCAGTTTGCAGAGGCTTAGATACAAGTTAATCACAGGTTAAAAGTATATTAATATAACTGTGTTGGTTATGCAAAACTGGGGAATGGGTAATAAAGAGATTATCTATCTTTTAAAACAATACAAATTCTGGTGTAGACTGTCCCTTTAACCACACACCAAAAATAACTTATTTAGATCAACGTTTTTACCGTATTACTTTACTAAGCGAATATACAAATGAAATATTTCACATTGGGGAACCAAAAAATGTAAAAAAAGGGACATAGAACACAAAACATTTTCTAAGCATATTATTAAGGTTATTCCCCACCTCCCTCTAATCATGGATGTCACCATGTTGAAATCTATCTATTGGGTACTTATAGAGCGTGAACTAATCACCTGTGAGGGTCTCAAGGCGCTATGGGAAAGCAGATAGAAGGGGGGAGGGGATGTGCGTTCAGTCAAAGAGCCAGGTTTTGAGGTCCTTTCTGAACTTTGTAAGGGAGGTGGATTGTTTGAGGTGCAGCGGGAGGGTGTTCCATGTCTTTGCTGCTATGTGGGAGAAGGATCTTCCGCCCGCTGTGGATTTGCTGATGCAGGGGATGACTGCGAGTGCTTGGTCGGCCGATCGGAGTTGTCTGGCGGGGGTGTCGAAATTTACGCGGTGGTTGATTTATTCGGGTCCGATGTTGCGTAGGGCCTTGAACGCATGGGTAATTTTCACTGCATTTCAAGGCTGATGTGTTTGCGCATGTGCAGCAACTCTTTCAGATAACTGCAGTGAAAGCATTTTTTCCCTTTCATGATGCGGATAGAACATACAATTGAAAAACATTTGAATTTCATTCTATTATAAAACTTGTTTCATTCTTTTGCCATCCTTTGTTAAAGGTGCAGCAATGTACAACTGGAAGCTAGCTGGACATATCTGGTGAGCCAATGACAAGAGACACATGTGTGTAGCAACAATCAGCAGCTAGCTCCTAGTAAAGTGTTGCTTCTCTTGAGCCTACCTAGGTATGCTTTGCAACCAAGGATACTAAGAAAACATAATAATTTAGATCAAAGAACATTTGTTTAAAATGCTCTTTCTGAATTATGAAAGGTTAATTTTGACTTTACTAGCTCCCAGCTGTGCATTGCTGCTCCCTTAACAAAGGATACCAGGAGAATGAAGCACATTTGATACTATAAGTAAAATCGAAAGTTGTTTAAGATCAAATGCTTCATCTAAATTAGGAAATAAAAATGTTGTTCCATGTCCCTTAAAACTAAAAACACATTTAGTAAAGTTTTTCAGAAATGTATTAGTGAACAAACAATGTGCAAAAAGACATTTCACAGTAGATAAAAATTCCAGGCTATTCTGCTTTACGTAAGGTAAATGTTGATGCTTAGAGACAACTGCAGTATTTTAAAGGGACAATGTACTGTAAAAATGTTTTTTACCGTTCGTTATGTGTTTTGAATAACTTTTTATACCAACTGCAGAGTATAAAATGAAATTGCTTGTTTAGGTTTATATTTGTATTTGACATATCTAATTTTGTTTGTTATAACCACAACCCATCAAAATAGGTTAAGCTTGCAGGGAAATCAAACATCTTATTTATATTAAAGGCACATTATACTCATATGCTAAATCACTTGAAACTGATGCAGTATAACTGTAAAAAGCTGACAGGAAAATATCACCTGAGCATTTATTTCTATGTAAAAAAGGAAGATATTTTACCTCACAATCTCCTCAGGTCAGCAGAGTAAGTTCTGGGTAAAAAGTTATACTCAGTTGCTCCCCAGCTCAGCAGAGTAAGTTCTGGGTAAAAAGTTATACTTCACCTGCTCCCAGCTGCAGGTAAAAATAAAAAAATAAAAATTGAAGAAATGAACAGCAGCCAATCAGCATCAGCAGTGCTGAGGTCATGAACTCTTACTGTGATCTCATGAGATTTGACTTAACTCTCATGAGATTTCATAGTAAACTTCCTTTACCTGATTGGTGAAATAATATGAGAGTGCACGATGCTCATCCCTTCAGATGTCCCAGGACAAACACACTAATATGCTGCTTAGAAATCCTTTACAATGGGAGGTGGATACTGAGGAACTTTTGAGGTAAAATATCTTTTTTTTTTTTACATAGAGATGTTCAGGAGATATTTTCTAGTCAGCTTTTTACAGCTATGCTGCATCAGTTTCAAGTGTTTAAACATTTAGGTATTATGGCCCTTTAATGTAAACCAAAACACAATACTTAAAAGACCTGAGAATTAACATTTTATTGCTTATCTCTTCTCCTGGGAGTGTAATTTCTTCTGCTGGCTATGTTCACAACGGTTTTCTTTAACATAGAACTTAAAATAATTGTAAATTATTTAAATATACTCCAGCAGGTAAAATGGCTCATTGGAAACAAATTAAGGTGAACATTTTTGGGTGAACTGTCCCTTTAAAAGGTTACATCTCAACAACTGGTTATTCTTTGTTACAAACTGCATTGACTGTATAGCAGTCTTATAAACACTGTTGCATATAGTGCTCGACACACATACCCACCCGAGCACACCTAGTAATGGTCTTATGGAGCGTTTCAACAATGGAAACGGAGGAAGAGGTAAATATGGCAACAGAAAAATGCAGCAGTGTTAGCAACAGTGTATAAGATTGCAATAAACCTTGTTGCAAAGGCAGCTGCCAGTTGGCAGACATGTGCACGCTCCTGAGCTCACCTAGGATTACTATTTAACAAATGATGCCAAGAGAACTAAGCAAAATTGAGGACATAAGTAAATTGAAAACTTGTATACTCTATCCTGAAAATAGCTAGAGTTGGTCGAGCACGGTTTTATGGGGTCAAGTATAGGGGATATTCTTATTGTGCACTCTGTGCAAGTTTCTTTTTCTCTGGCTTCCATAAAAAAAAACACAACTTTAAAAAACTACCACACTTAAAAGGGACAATCAAGTCAGAAATAAACTTATATGATTCAGAAAGAGCAGCAGTTTTAAACAACTTTCCAATGTATTTCCATTAAAATGTGCATAGTCTTTTTATATTTACACTTTGATTCACCAGCTCCTACTGAGCATGTGCAAGAACTCACATAATACATATATGTATTTGTGATTGGCTGATGGCTGTCACATGATACAGGAGGAGTGGGAAAAAAACTAAAACAAAACAAAAAAACATCTACCACTCATTTGAAGCTCAGACTAACTGCTATTGGCATTGTCTTTATCATGAAAATCTACTGTATTCACTGGTCCTTTAATTTTAAGTTCAACAAAATGGTTTAATGAACACTAACAATTATTTGCAAACCTTAAATGTGTTCTGTAACAAGCAAGAAACACTTTTGTAAGTATTCTTGCACTATATGACTTCTTAATATCAACCTTTAAATGCTCAGTTTGCATTACATTAACATAATAAACCTAATAGTGGATTAGTTTTGCCATCAAAGAAATGTATTCACATAGTGTGTTTTTATGCATATGGATTCAATTCTGCACAACAGGCCTGTAATGTGCTATAAAAAGAAACAGAAAATTAGTTTTTTTTGTCATTTCGGCTAATTGTTATGTAATCTAGTGAGCTGGTAGAGGTTTAGAAAGAAAAGATTTGACCTATTAACCCTAAAGTGACTTGAGGACCCCCCCGTGCCCCCAGCAATGCAGGGTCAAGGACTATAGCAGAACGCGGCACTGTGTCTAAGGAGTAATTCTTTTGGAGTCTAAGCATTGAAAACTTGCATGAGCTGAATATGACAAAAAGATTGGTTGGGATATCAGAAACAGATGTTTAATCTGGAAGGCTTTAGAAAGAGACAAAATGTGTGCGAGAGATGGAGAACTTCAATCCAAATTCCTTCAAGGATTTATAACAAAGCAAAACTACATTTAAAAAGATAATCTAATTTAGTTTCTCCTTAAAATGGCCTTACAATTTGCACGATAGCAATCTTCACTTTGGATTTATTTTTAAAAATTATAATTATCCAGAATTTAATAAATTTAAAGAAGATAAACACTATGACTACTTAAGATAACATCTCAAAACATTTTTAGTATGTGGTAATTACAATTAACCATTTCACGCTGTTAGGTAGTTCTATGCCCCCCTAACAGTGATGAGGGCTTTAAAGGAAGGCATGGAATGTCCTTTGTTGAATGAGCCCCAATGCACTCCAGGGAACTAGCTGAACACATCACGCGAGACAATTACAAGAGGCATATGTGTGCAGTCACCAATCACAGCTAGCTCCCAGTAGAACATTCCTGCTCCTGAGCCTACCCCAGTATGCTCTCAATAACATGAGATCAAAATAAATGAGAAGAAAGCTAAAAAAAAAATATATATATATATATATATATATATATATATATATATATATATATATATATATATATATATATATATATATATATATATATATATATATATATATAAATAAAATATAGTATCCAAAAGAATGCAGGGGCGCACAAACCAACACCGGTAGATTAAAAAAAAAAAAACAAGACTTTATTATCAACTATTAAAAGCAATCCATCGATACTCCGGTAAGAATAAAAACATGTACATCAACTCAGGGGTGAAAAAAAAGGCATGAAAGTAAAAATGTTTACACGTTTCAGATAGAGCACAGTTTTAAAAAGCCTTCCAACTTACTATCCATTGCCGATATGTAGGTCGCTTCCATGAGAGTGAGGTATACTGATGAGCACTATATGTATTACATTGTTGCAAACACTACTGCCATTTGGAGCTTAGGACACATGCACACTCCTCAGCCTACCTCATTGTGGAAAGGAGCTAAACTCCAATACATATCAAGAAAAAGAGGTAAATATGATAGCAGTAAATTAGAAAGACCATTGTATGCTGTATTCATGCCCCTTTTACAAATGCTAAGAGGGGGTAATTATATATTTTCGGAAAGCGAGAATGAAGTAAAAATTAAACTTTCATCATGTAGAAAATAAAATTCAATTTTAAACAACTTTCCAATTGACATTTATTATCTTATTTTTTTGTATCTTTGGTTGAAAAGCATACTTAGGTAAGCTCTGGCGCGTGAATGCACTACTGGGAGCTAGCTGCCGATTGGTGGTTGCACATATATGCCTTTAATCACTGACTCCCCAAATGTCTTTTGCTAGCTCCCAGGGGTGCATTACTGCTCCTTCAACAAAGGATACCTGGTGAATAAAGCAAAATTGAATAATAGAAGTAAATTGGAAAGTTGTTTAAGATTGTATTGGACACAAAACACAACATTTTTATTTCATGATTCAGATAGAGAATACAATTTTAAACCACTTTCAAATGTAATTCTATTATCTAATCTGCTTTGTTTTTGTTGTTAGCCTTTGTTGAAAAGCATATCTAGATAGGCTTAGAAGCTGATTAGTGACTGCACATACAGGTACACCTCCCTCATACAGCGGTAAGGGAACTGAGCCCCGCTGTAAAGTGAAAACCACCTTAAAGTGAGACAAGGAATTTTTTGCTTTCTTTTCACTTACCAGTGTGTTTAAAAACGTGAAAACATGTTGTATTTAACATATATTAGGTGTGCAATAGTGCTAAGTTTAGTTTAACACTAGCATAGTATACATAGTAATTGTCCCTAGGCACAGAAACGGAAGGCACTGCAATGCAGTAAACAGACCGAACTGCGCCTAACAAAATGGTGCCAGTTTTTCTCGTAATCGCACAATGAGTACACCAATGTTTCAAAATCCTTGGAGGTTGAACTTTAGCTCCATATTAGTGCTGCTCTGTAATGTAAAGCAAGGTATAACTATATATGCCTCCTGTCATTAGCTGACAAACTGTGTTAGATCACAGTAGTGCACTGTTGCTCTTCAAATGATACCAAGAAAGAGACGCAAATTTGATAAGTAAATTGGAAAGTTTACTCTGTATAGTGAAAAAAAAAAAGTTGAAAAAAATTGGGTTGTGTGTCCCTTTAAGTCTCATTGGTATGCAAATAAATAACAATGAATCTACAAGTACAGACACATCATAGCAAAGTTCCTTTAATAATCTTCTTAAATGTTATGAGAATAGCAAGTTCCTGAAACAATTTGTCACCAAGAATTCTAGATACACAACCTTAAGGTATGTTTTGAAGTTAGATTAACCTCTATGATTATCTTGTATCTAAGCCTCTGCAAACTGCCCCCTTATTTCAGTTCTTTTGACAGACTTGCAGTTTAGCCAATCAGTGCCTGCTCCCAGATAACTTAACGTGCATGAGCACAGTGTTATCTATATGAAAAACATGAACACCCTCTAGCGGTGAAAAACTGTTAAAATGCATTCTGAAAAGAGGTGGCCTTCAAGGTCTAAGAAATTAGCATATGAACCTCCTAAGCTTTCAACTAAGAATACCAAGAGAACAAAGCAAAATTGGTGATAAAAGTAAATTGGAAAATTGTTTAAAATTACATGCTCTATCTGAATCTAGAAAGTTTATTTTAGCCTACACTGTCCCTTTAAAAGGACCAGTAAATTCTAATACAGCAGTTGAGAGGTCATCAAAGACATTAACAGTCTGAAATGTAGAGATTTCTGAATGGTGTATGTGGAATTACCCTGTTGATCTCACCCCATAATTCTTTTGGTCCTTATGTCAAGCAACACAATTGGGTGAACTAAAATGTATCTGAAACATTATAGAGCTGCCAGACTTACCCAAATGTTGAATTGCATTTCCTCAGTTGTCACATTCTATTGTAAAGCAATTTTAAGCAGCCAATCAGGATGCTTGTCCCAGGACTTGCAAGGGAGAGTGAATCGGACATGCACACAGTGTAACTTTACTTCCTCTCCTCAGTTTAAGAAATTTACTTTGAAATCTAATGAGCTTATAGTGAAATCACAAGCAAAGTTTGAACTCTGCACTAATAATACCGATTAGCCATTTTTTCACCATGCACGACAGTAAAAAGAAAAGCTAAAAGATAACTGCTCACACAGCCCTCACTCTGAGGAGCTGAAAACATTTTAAAGGTAAAAAAAAAAATTCCCAGTTATGCCGCATCATTTAGCACATAGGTAACATCCCCCTTTATGAGTTGCTGAAGATCAAGGTAGTTACTTTAACGTGATCACTAGATTTCAATATCAACAAGAATTTATTTTAATTATAACAGAAAAATATTTTAAGAGTAACTGAATATACTAAACAACAACAAGATGGTATTCTGGTTATACACATATGGCAGGGGCTACATTGAGAACAGTGATATCTGGGGAGAGAGAGAAAAAAATAGCAATAAGCCCCCTTAAACCACACAAATACAATTCGTACATCTAGAGTGCAGAATCTGGGAGGGACACTAAAGTCAAAAGCACTCTTGATTGGCCATACTGTTCACTGCAAGAACAGGAAAAAAACTGCTTGAGCAGCCAGTGCAAAGGGTCAGCTGGGAACTTTAGGGGTTAAGTTACGCATACAAATGTAGTTTAGGAGATGTAAAATAAGAATTAGACTAACACTAAAATGCAGCATTTAAAAACATTCACTGCCACTAATTAAAAAAAAATGGTTCAAGACAAACTTATCTATCATAATTATATTTGCTCATTAGTTCTGTAATAATCCTCATTGCCTAATTAACATATACAATTAGTCAATAAAATACACTGTGTTATATCTATATAGCTAGATATCTATATATCCTAATTTTAAGAAATAAAAAGCCTTGGACCCTACCAGTATTACTATGTTTTTACAACATATTACACAGTGGTATTAGGTGCATAAAGACAAGACAGGGAAAGCAGACTACAACATACTGGACAAAGCACTAGGTAAAAGTATTGTACAGATTGATAACATCTGTCAAAAGAAACAAACTTCTTGAAAAGTACCCTAAAATATTAAAAAGTCCAGTGAGTAATGCATGAACACCACAACCTTCATTAAATACTGAATAAACAAGAATACTTTGGACAGTAGTACTGCATGTAATAAAGAGTCAGAATTTGAGACACTGTGGCTCCCAGGATTTGCCAAACCCAGTGCTAAATTATTTTGTTGAATTATGTACCCCAGAAAACATCATGGATCCTACATATTAGGTTGATCTTCATATGTCTATATTTGGAAGTCACTTCAATTTTAAAAAGGAATTGTCTGGATCCTCAACGTTCTGGCTAGATCCCACATTTGCTATAAATCTGTCTATTCCCAATTTACTAATTTTGACCAAAAATGAATACAGTTCCCATAAGAAAATAAAACAGAAAATAGTTTCACAAAGATACCCATGAGGCATTTTGACATTTTTAATAGTCCATTTCACTTGGAATAATTATGAATCTACTGTGGTTTCCATGACAAATATAACTAACCATTGTAAAACCACACTAACAAAAATGTAAGCCTTAAATGAAAAAAAGCAAAACATGTAGATTAAAAAAAAAAACACATTAATGTGGGACAAGGGTAATAAATAACTTAAGAAAAAAAGATTTTGTGTGTTGCAAAAATGTTTAAAACCTATAGAATTATCATTTTTGATGCATTTATTTTACCTAAAATGTGATCTAATCTGTATAAACTATATTATTAAATACACTACTAAATATAACCTGGTAAATCATGGCTCGACGAACCCAGGAGCCAGAGAGCCACTGGCTCCTAAATTTTAACCCTGGCTCCCAACTTTTTGGGTTATCCTCCATATATCTATATACAACTACCACTGTCTGCCTCCTAAAACTCTCTGGCACCTAAATATTCTTACAGGCTCCTAATTTTTAAACAGATTTGTCAAGCACTGTCAGGTAAATAGTCCACAGAAGTGATGTTTTTCTTCATGAAGCACACTGTTCCAACCAAACTTTTTTGGCCATTTTAGGAATATTGATGCACCTCTTTTTCCCCTCAAGAAGCAAAACTAGTCATATTTGTCAAACAAATGCATGAAAATCAGGTGTCAATTTAAAGGGAGGGTGCAGTATAAAATTTGAATCCCCTTTAATGTGTTTTTAAAATTATCTATTTAAGCTGCTGAAGTGTATTGTTATTAAATATATCATTTTCCTTTTATTTTGACATTTGAAACAGCTGCGTTTGCCTATTGACACTGCCACCTTTACTGCAAATGTCACTGTAGTAGTATTGGGTACAAATAAAGCTATGTAAATAAGACCTAGAAGAAGCACGAGAGGAGAGAGAGGAGAGAGAGAAGAGAGAGACAAAAATCTTAATTTTATAGTATGCCGTCCCTTTAAGATGCCTCTCATAAAACAACTGCAAACATTGGTTGTCACCAATGGAATTTCCCGTTAATAACACTGATCTCCAATTGAAACCTTTTTTCTTTTTATAGTTCAGATAGAGAATACAATTTCTAACAACTTTCTAACTTCTTTTATCTTTTCTTTCTAATCTTGGTATCTTTTGTTGAAAAGCCAAGAGGTAAGCTCAAGAGTGTGCACTTGTCTGGAGCATTATAATGCCAGTAATATGGCAAGAGTACAAAATAGCAGCACTATTTCCTGCCATGTAGTGCTACAGACACCTACCTAGGTAACTCTTCAACAAAGAATACCATGGGAACAAAGCAATAATAGAAGTTTGAAACTTTTTAAATTAGCATGCTCCGTCTGAATCAAAGTAATTTTTTTGCTTCATATCCCTTTAAGAGAATAATGATCAAAAAAAGAATTTGGAAACCCTCACAAAACTGATCTCCATTAATCCAGAATCACTGAATAAACTACAAATTTAGGAAATTCAACAATATTTCCACCTTTATCTCCACAGAAGTGTTCATACAATTAAATCAGAACATGGGAGCCTACGCTTTCTCCTAACATTCTATAAATTTATAGATTTCTTTAAAATTCAGATTGCTGTCAAGTTTGCTATAAACATGTCAAACCTAGAACTAAAATCACAAGTGCAAAAAGTACAAAATTCAATGTTATAAAAAAATAAAAAAAAAATTTGTGAAAAGCTAATAAAAAAGCATGTGATAAGAGGCTGTCTGTAGTGGCTTAGAAACAGAAAGTTAGAGGTTTAGAGGTTATAAAGTATATTAATATAACAATGTTGGTTGGGGAAAGTTGGGGAATGGGTAGTAAAAGTGTTCTGTCTTTTAAACAACAACAATTTTGGTGTAAACTGTCCCTTTAAATGTCCCCTTGTAGCCAGATTCGTATTAAATTGTTTTGTGCAGTATCTCAATACCCACTTTGCCTTATATGTGTTTTAGCATTTTGGAATGATTAACATGAAAGTCAAAATAAACTTTCATAGTTGAGATAGCATCTA
>NC_069507.1:39834115-39979115 GCF_027579735.1 Bombina bombina | reverse complement strand
TTGCAAAAGTTTATTTCATTTTTTGAAAACGTTAAGATAAGAATCCGAACTGTTAAAAAGAATACGTTTGTTCATTCTGTTAGAATCAATTCTATTACCATATTGAAAACGTAACCACAGAAGATCAGTTGATATGTAACACTGCCATACCACAGAGACTACTGTTTTTGTAAAGGTTTATTTTTGAAAATGTAAAGTAAGGATCCCTAATTGTAAAACAGAATATCTAATGTTCATATTTGTGGAATTGATTATGTAATTGCACTAAAAACTTTATTATGCTCTTGGATTCTTAATAAAAAGAAATTGAAAAAAAAAAAATTACATTCCCTATTTTAATCATGAAAGTTATTTTTGGACTAGACTGTCCATTTAATGTCATTGTTTCAACTTTCATGTATGCCTTCCATTGGTATATTTATATAGTAAGAACCTTTCTACAAGATATATATATTTTTTTTTTTTAAATGATCAACAATGGGAAAACTCACAGAGGTTAGGGACCTTTGACTTATTAAATTGCTCTTCTTTTGCCAACATGTTTTAAAACATCTAAAGTACACCTATGTAAAGCAGGGACGCCCTTAGCATTTGCAGGGCTCTGGGAAAGACAAATGTGTGGGCCACCTGTATTGCCCACCCCTGTCCAAACATTCAGTGTTACCTATATAAAGAATAACTATATATTACACCTCCGGATACCATAAACACTTCTTCATAAACAAAATGCAGGATTTTCATTGCACCTTCTCATATACTCACCCCTGAAAGTGCAGGGCACCCCAAAGCGCAGGGCCCTGGGCAGGTGCCCCTCTCACCCTGCCCAGAGGGCAGGCCTGATGTAAAGTATCTCTGTGGCCCAATAGTGCTTCTAGGGGAGTGTTGAAGGGTTACAATGTATCTATATCACCCAAACCCCAATGTTGCCAGCTGCCAATTGCTCTACACAGAGAAATATGAAAGCTACCATAGAGAGGGAGTAGGTGGATTGAAAATACAAAACTAGAGATAGGTAATTGAACATGAGGTTCCCCCTCAAATACCTCTGTAGCATTGATATTTACATTTTTGGTCTCCCACACTTTAAAATCTACAACCAGTGGTATCTAAAAGTTCTCTTTAGCTTTAGGAAAACATAGTTAATCCTAACCTTAAAGAGATGAGTCTTTATTGAACTTATGCTACCTATAAGAGTTATTTTTAAGCATAACAAATGCATTTGAAAGCATATTCCCTTCATTTGAAATTGCCAAAAGAATTGCTGTCAATATGGCTGATTTGTATTGCTGTCTTAATGCGCTTTCATATTCATTGCGCCCATATTTGCTCTGATGAGACAATTATTGATATCACAGTACAACTTAAAGTCAAATGGCAGTCTCCAAAGAGATCCCCTAGTCCTGTTTGAAGAAATAAAGAAGTTAAAATAAATAAGAGGAGACATAATCAGTGACACATATTCTGTTCATTTCAGGCTATGTGCTACTTCAGTTTTTAAGTACAGTAGGAATCACAGCTGCGTTCTTCTATTGTACAATTAATTATTTCCTCTGTGTATAAAACATAAAGTATTGGGTACTTAGGGAAGAGAGAAGGATTTCCTGCACTGCTTGTCCCTTCCGTTCCAAAGCATATTAGTGAATGTTTCAGTCAGTGCATTGTCATAAGTTATATGAAATAGAACTACATACTCACACACATATATATATTTATATATTAATGTGTTTATTTATTTTAATAGACAATACACAGCTATTTTCTGCCCATTTCACATTTGCTGTATTTTCAAGTGAAATTATTATGGTCCATGAGTCTGAGAGAGTATGCGATTTTTAACAACTTTCCAATTCACTTCTATTATATAAGTTTCTTTGTTCTTTTAGTATCCTTTTTTGGATACCTAGGTAATTTCGATACTGGAAGCTAGCTGTTGATTGGTGGCTGCGCATATGCGCTTGTCATTAGCTCACCCAATAGTGCATTGCTGCTCCTTCAATAAAGGATAGCAAGAAACTGAAGCAAATTTGATAATTGAAGTAAATTTGAACGCTGTTTAAAATTGTATCCTTTATCTGAATCATGAAAGTCAAACCTGGGGTTTTATGACACTTTAAGATACCCAATTTTCTTTGTCAACTTTTTTTGTAAGTCTGTAAAGCAGTGTAATATTGTGTAGAATTGACCATATCATATTAAAAAGTGACTATTTGCTTCTGGAAACACCACATTAGTTTATCAGGAACAAGTTTAATGTAACTGTCTTTAAAAGTATAGGTGGCACTAAGTTTATGAGCAAGTGACGAACATCATAATAGTTTGATCCACATGTTTGTTGTTTACGTTACAATGTTTACTAACTTATTTTTGTATTCATTTTACTAACTCTTAATCACACCAAGGGTGTATAAATAGGGTATTTTAGCAAATTTAGCCGCACCCTAGGTTCCTGTTTTTCATCTGTTGCCAAATTTATGACTTACTGACCACAATAAGGTGGTGGGGGGGTGAAACCAGGTCTTTCTTTTATACAGGACAACACAAAACAGTACAAGACTACATTTTAATACAAAAGCTAAGTGGTGGTTATCCAGGGATTTGTTTGACAAAGGGCTTCCCTGGAGCAAAATTAGACTATATATGAGTCCGGCTAAAAAACTTCCAAACCCATAATCTTGTCAGATTATTGTTATTTATCTGGGGAAATAAAAAATTTAGCAGCTCAATTAAAAGGGACAGTAAAGTCAAAATTAAAGTTTCATGATTCAGATGGAGCACACAATTGTAAACAACGTTACGTTTTCTTTCATAATCTAATTTGCTGTTTTCTCTTAGTGTCCTTTGTTGTACTAGCTGCGGATTCACATATACACCTCTTGTATGTAATTATGCGTGTAAACCACATGAATGTTTGTGTTTTGTTAATTTTTCATTCATTCAGAACTCTAACGAAAATATGTGAAATTTCTCCATTTTATGCTTCAATTATATATATTTCTTATTGCAGGTTGTTGAAGAATCATGCAGATACTTGTTCCTGTGTGTGCCGATATCTTTGCTGTTTTTGCCACATTGCTTATTGTGAAATTCTCCAGGAAGCAGTTGGAGATTAGTCATGGATTTGTGTTGCTGTTACAGCACCCAATATGCTGCTTTGTGGGTGACCTATTTCACTCTACTCTGAAGCATATTTGCCTTTATGGGCTTGATTTATCAAGCAAGGGCAGATAGGGGCATACATATGTGCCCCATGTCCACCTAAGCTCGCCTGTATGTATGGGGTACTTGTAAAGCGCAGCTAATCACCTGTAAGGGTCTCAAGGCGCTGCTCATTTTATCGACCTTGGAAAGATGAAAGGCTGAGTGGACCTTGCAGGGGATCAAACCTACAACCCTTGGTTTGCTACAGAGCTCAGCCACAGTGCCTTAGCATGTTGAGCTATCTGTGGGTAGCAATCTGCTGGTGGAATTTAGCATTGCACACAAGTGCTATTTTGCGCTTGCGTACAACACAGCCCACTGCCCACTCACAGCCAATCACGCATGGGCAGGAGCTTTAATTTCCATGGTCGGACGAAACCAGGTAGAGTGAAATTCTCCACTTAAGAGGCGGATGAAGAGGGTAGGAAAAGAGGGTCTGATGACCGCTGCTTGATAAATACTGACTGCAGGTTCTCTTGTGTCTGATGACCGCTGCTTGATAAATACTGACTGCAGGTTCTCTTGTGTCTGATGACCTCTGCCTGATAAATACTGACTGCAGGTTCTCTTGTGTCTGATGACTGCTGCTTTATAAATACTGACTGCAGGTTCTCTTGTGTCTGATGACCGCTGCTTGATAAATACTGACTGCAGGTTCTCTTGTGTCTGATGACTGCTGCTTTATAAATACTGACTGCAGGTTCTCTTGTGTCTGATGACCGCTGCTTGATAAATACTGACTGCAGGTTCTCTTGTGTCTGATGACCTCTGCCTGATAAATACTGACTGCAGGTTCTCTTGTGTCTGATGACCGCTGCTTGATAAATACTGACTGCAGGTTCTCTTGTGTCTGATGACCTCTGCCTGATAAATACTGACTGCAGGTACTCTTGTGTCTGATGACCTCTGCCTGATAAATACTGACTGCAGGTTCTCTTGTGTCTGATGACCTCTGCTTGATAAATACTGACTGCAGGTTCTCTTGTGTCTGATGACCTCTGCCTGATAAATACTGACTGCAGGTTCTCTTGTGTCTGATGACTGCTGCTTTATAAATACTGACTGCAGGTTCTCTTGTGTCTGATGACCTCTGCTTGATAAATACTGACTGCAGGTTCTCTTGTGTCTGATGACCTCTGCCTGATAAATACTGACTGCAGGTTCTCTTGTGTCTGATGACTGCTGCTTGATAAATACTGACTGCAGGTTCTCTTGTGTCTGATGACCTCTGCCTGATAAATACTGACTGCAGGTTCTCTTGTGTCTGATGACCTCTGCCTGATAAATACTGACTGCAGGTTCTCTTGTGAAAACCTGCAGTCGTAGGGGAGGAGAAGGCTTGATAAATCTAGCCCTATGTATGATTTTGAAAAGGGCTTTATATCTCCATAAAGTATACAACAGCTTTTTCTGTCATTTCTATCATGGTATGGATAATATAGAATTCTTCTGAACTAAACATTTAGGATTGATTTAATAAATAAAATAAAAATATTTGATGATAGAATTTTTACAGGTGTAAATCAATTTGTACAGAGGTACATAAAAATTCTACTTTTTTTTTTGCACAGTTGCATATTGAATGTCTTGCTGAAAAAAATACAGAAAGAGGAAAAGAAAGGAAATATCAATCTGTGCGTTGCTACAGTTTGTGTTTCTGCAAATGGTAGATAATATACACATAAAGGGATAGTATGATAAGAACATGCTTGATATGCCGAGAAGTCATAAAAGAACAATCAACAGCCAATAAGTTAAGATAAAAGGAATGTTGTGCACATAACCCGCCACACCCTTGCTAAATGTTAGTTGTTCCTTAAACAAACAGGAAACCCATTTTTTTTCTTGATTCAGATAAAGAATACAATTTTAAACAACTTTCCAATTTACTTCTATTATCTGATTTGCTTAATTCTTTAGGTGTCCTTTGTTGAAAAGCATAGCTAGATAGGCTCAGCACCTGGGTGCTATTTGCTGATTGGTGGCTGCACATATAACATTGTCAGCCACCAATCAGCAAATAGCACTTAGCTGCTAAGCCTATCAAGCTATACTTTTCAACAAAGTATACCTAAATAATGAAGCAAATTAGATAATGGAAGTAAACTGGAAAGTTGTGTATAATTGTATGCTCTATCTGAATCTTGAAAGAAAAAATGTGGGTTGCCTGTCCCTTTAAAGCAGAGCTTTCCAAACTTTTCATGTTGGTGACACACTTTTTAGACCTACATCACTTTGTGACACAGAAATTCAGTTGTACCAGCAAACAGGAGGTTAAACTAACTTGTTTTAAGAGATATGGACACATACATAAATTATATAGTATTTACAAGTAACAGTACATATGTGCAAGAATGAAAAAAAAGTTTAATAACACCAATAGCTTCTTACTATTTTAATGGGCTGTTTGAGGTTGATGGGATGAACACAGTTTCTGAATATTTAATGGAATATTAGATAAAGACACTCACATTTCTTTATCAAGCATTTTTAAGTGTGTCACGACACACAGTTTGGAAAGCACTGCTTTAAAGGGACATAAAACAAGTTGGGATAGAGACGAAATATAATAATATGTACTTTAATTATAAAAAATAGATGAAGGTGAGAGTAGATAATATTGCTAAATGTATTATGCTGGTGCCACCCTTAAAAAATATATGCATTTGAATCTATATAGAGAGACTGAATTTCAGAGCATACATGAATACTCTGAAAAAAGCAAGGGTAAAATATAGGCACACAGACAACTAAATATGAAAAAAGTTCCAATTAATTAATTAGGTTTCCCATATCATGTCAGTGAAACATTATTTGAGCTTAGCCACACCATATAAAGTGAACAATATATACAATATGAAAAAACACCACAATGTGTATGGTAAAATGCAAATGATGGGACATGAACTAACTAAAGCATACGTATGCTACCAAGATCTATTGAAATAATGTGTAGCAAAAAGATGTGTACTGTGGTATTATATCTATAACAATCTTTGTTACAAATGACAATAAAGCATGCTTAAATATTACAGAAATAGTAGATATCCATATAGCAAAAATAGGCATATGTATAGATAAAGTCCACAAAAATAGATATGGAGCAAAGGGTAAGCAAATCTGATTGCAAGCTGGGTCAGAAGTAGTGATTTAAGAAACGGATATGCACTTATCTTAAGCGTGTAATTCCTAAGCGCTTCTAGAACACATGTGCTGTCCGTGTAACGCTATCACAGCGTGTGACGTCACTGGAGGACGGACGGTAAGATCGTCAAATCTCTCTGATTGGTAGAATTGGTGGGAGTGCCTCCACAGGTCTCCGTTGTGTATCCGCTCAGTCACCAATGAAAGAACCAGGCTTCCACTAAGTATAATGGGCATTGTTAAATAGTAATGAAAGAGCCAGGCTTCCTTACTATAAGCGGACAAATCTTGCTACCAAGATGTACCTCAGCATGTTTTCACAAACATGTTTTCACAAACTTTAATTACTTTACCAGCAAATTTATACTGCAGTACCTCGCCATTAACCCTTTATTTTAAGTTTCCAAATTGTACAGCTCTAACTCCCCCCACATATTTCCTTATATGGCTGTATCTATATCTACCATTGTTTTGGTAGAATGCAGAAGTAACAGTGATTATCTGCTGGAGCTGCCTATAAGCAAATTAGCTGCCGTGAAATACAATGCCTGTGTTTCTGATGCTAAACACTGATAAGGGGGGGGGGGGGGGGGGGGGGGGATCAGACACTCCAGACAGTGTAGCTATGTAAGTCATTTTGCTTATTTTTGAAAATTATTTTAAAATACTTGGCAGTAATTTTTAAACAATTTTTTAATGCAAGCTATTTTTACTTAATTAGCCCTTTTAGGATATGCATAGATTTCAACATGTTTTATGGCACTTTAAGGCCAGAGATTCTCATTAGTTAGATGCAGGACCTGGCTGTTGTCATATACACAACAATAAGGATGGGAGGCTATGTATGAAATGAGTAAAAAGCTTTACAAAAAGTAGCTACATTTTAAAAATATGAACGTTAATTTTATAATGTGAAAAAATAAATGTATTCCCTTTTTTTTAGTTAAAGGGACACTGAACCCAAATTTTTCATTCGTGATTCAGATAGAGCATGCAATTTTAAGCAACTTTCTAATTTACTCCTAATATCACATTTTCTTTATTCTCTTGGTATCTTTATTTGAAATGCAAGAATGTAAGTTTAGATGCCGGCCCATTTTTCTCGAACAACCTTGGTTGTTCTTGCTGATTAGTGGATAAATTAATCCACCAATAAAAACAGTGCTGTCCACAGTCTGAGCCAAAAAAAAGCTTAGATGCCTTCTTTTTCAAATAAAGATAGCAAGAGAATGAAGAAAAATGAAGTAAATTAGAAAGTTGCTTAAAATTGCATGCTCTATCTGAATCATGAAAGAAAAAAATTAGGTTCAGTGTCCCTTTAATTTATAATAGTATGTTATATGACCTCATGGTTTTTAACATAAATAGCTTGTTCATAGTCCAAAGTGAGGAGCACAGGCCATGGTATAATACATTATAAGTTTTAAATTTAAATAAATAAAAACAAGTGTAGGACAGTATACTACATCATCCGAATTAACAGTATTCTAGCGTCACTGTGTCAGCTGATGCATTTCGGCTGCTGCTATACTCATAGCTGGATAACACAGTCCCCATCACATTACAAAAATATTTAAAAAATATAAAAACACCTCACTGGATAAATGAAAATGACGTATTAAGTACCGCCCTCTGTCTATTACAATTATTATGGTAGTATTAATATATCAGCATGCTCTCTGTAGATTTTGTGCGTTGTTTTCTAAATTCTTATTCCCTAGATTGCCTCTCACTAAATTGCCGCACAAACTTTACCCCCTTAAGTGGCTGAAGAGAACATCATAACTTACAATACAACCATTAATACTTATGGGTAATCATATACATTGTTGTATCTTAAACAACAACATTTAATTCCAGACTTCAGTTGTATATATAATAACTGATCTTCAGGGTGTCATATTAATACTAGTTTTCATTGCATATCCACATTGAGACAGTTAATCAAATGCTTTCAATCAAACAAACTGGAAGCCACACAAGTATGCACAGGCCTTTTGTTATCTCCCTAGACACATACAAAACACAGAAATGAGCACCCAGGGCTGTGCATTTTGCAGGCTCATAGGAAGTGTACCCGGTCTAGTTTGAGAGTGCAGTCCATTGCCGTGTTTTGTATGTGTCTAGGGAGATTAGACCTGTGCACCCTTGTGTGGTTTCCAGTTTGTTTGATTGAAAGCTTGCATTGTTTGGTTGTGGATAGAGACCCAGTAGGGAAGAGATCTTGACGTGGTTGCTGGTCTTGACCCTTTTGGCCAGATGTGTTAACTATCGCTTCCATTTAGCTATGTACTTGCAAAATAGTGCCAGACTTTCTCTGTGTGTGATATATATATATATTTGCATACGCAGAGAGAAGCGCTCTACCAGGAACGAACAACAGCTCATCAGCTAGTTCTATGGCAATTTGCCACCCATGAGCAGCTTCTTTTAGACCAGTGTGCTTTTCACAGAGGAAAACTTTCCTGAAGTATATCAGTCTGATCCCGCCAAGTAAGGTCAGTCCAGCCCCAAAATACCAGGCAATTCTCTGAGCAAGAAACATGACAATCCCAGAAGATCGTTTCAGCCTCCTATGGGCCTCGTCAGTGAGGTGCAGCCACATTCCTCTAAGCACACTGGACAAGAAGTCCACATCTGTTTTCCCCCATCACCCATAAGGAGACTTCCCTAGGATCATATTTATTTGCATACAAAGAGAGAAGTGCTCTACCAGGAACGAACAACAGCTCATCAGCTAGTTCTATGGTGATTTACCACCCAGGAGCAGCCTCTTTTAGACCAGTGTGCTTTTCACAGAGAAAAACTTTTCTGAAGTATATCAGTCTGATCCCGCAAAGTAAGGTCAGTCCCACCCCCGAAATACCAGGCAATAATCCTCTGAACAAGGAACATGACAACCCCAGATGATCGTTTCAGCCTCCTATAGGCCTTGTCAGTGAGGTGCAGCCACATTCCTCTAAGCACACTGGACAAGGAGTCCACGTCGGACAAGGAGTCCACGTCTGGTTTCCCCCATCACTCATAGGGAGACCTCCCTAGGGTCATATTCATTTGCATACAAAGGGAGAAGCGCTGCACCTCACTGACGAGGCCCATAGGAGGCCAAAATGATCGTCTGGGGTTGTCATGTTCCTTGTTCAGAGGAGAACTGCCTGGTATTTCGAAGCTGGACTGACCTTACTTGGCGGGATCAGAGGGATATACTTCAGGAAAGTTTTCCTCTGTGAAAAACACACTGGTCTAAAAGAGGCTGCTTCCGGGTGGTAAATCGCCATAGAACTAGCTGATGAGCTGTTGTTCGTTCCTGGTAGAGCGCTTCTCTCTTCGTATGCAAATTAGTATGACCATGGGGAAGTCTCCCTATGGGTGATGGGGGAAACCAGACGTGTACTCCTTGCCCAGTGTGCATAGTTGCCAACTGTCCCGTTTTTGCCGGGACAGTCCCAGAATTTGGGTCCCAGTCATTTAAATGTCCCAGACTATCCCGGCAAGTAGCAGTAGCAGGCTTTAGCTTCAGATTTATTATAGCGCGATCTGACACTGACTCAGTCTCCTCCTTTGAATCTTGCGATCCTCTGTGCGGTCAGGACAGGCAGTGATGTCAGCACGCGACGTCACCGTCACGTGATCCCGCTTGCCCGCTCATACTGGAGCCCCAGCCTTCACACACGCGGCGACAGGAGTCTAGGACACACCGAGTTACTCTGCAGTCTGAGTCAGATCATTGCCAAATGTCAGTCTGCGACAGCGGAGCACTAGAGAGGTGAGATGCGGGTGGTCCAGCCAGGGTGCAGGACAGTCAACATTGGCTGCTGCTAAGTATTCCTAAAACTGACAGTGTGTGCCGCAATAGAGGGCTCCCCACCCCTTGGCAAATGCAAGCTTGTCTCATGTCAGGTAGCTGGGTCAGTGGTGAGTGATATGTGGGATATGTCAGGTTATGGGACTTTTATTAAGCTGTTCTGTCAGTAGCTGCTCTTTGAGTTCAGAATATCAAAGGAGCCTGTAGTCCCCAGCAGAAATAATCATGGTGTCCTTATTTTGTATTACCCAAAGAGTACATGGCATGTGTGGATCAGGATGCTTTGTTATTTTCCTCAGTAACAAGTCTGATATCTTTCTTTCTTCTGTTATGTGTGATCAGTCCACGGGTCATCATTACTTCTGGGATATAACTCCTCCCCAACAGGAAATGCAAGAGGATTCACCCAGCAGAGCTGCATATAGCTCCTCCCCTCTACGTCACTCCCAGTCATTCTCTTGCACCCAACGACTAGATAGGATGTGTGAGAGGACTATGGTGATTATACTTAGTTTTTATAACTTCAATCAAAAGTTTGTTATTTTACAATAGCACCGGAGCGTGTTATTGCCTCTCTGGCAGAGTTTGAAGAAGAATCTACCAGAGTTTTTACTATGATTTTAACCGGAGTAGTTAAGATCATATTGCTGTTTCTCGGCCATCTGAGGGAGGTAAAAGCTTCAGATCAGGGGACAGCGGGCAGATGAATCTGCATTGAGGTATGTAGCAGTTTTTATTTTCTGAATGGAATTGATGAGAAAATCCTGCCATACCGTTATAATGACATGTATGTATACTCTACACTTCAGTATTCTGGGGATGGTATTTCACTGGAATTACTCTGTTAAAAGTACATTAAACCTTTTAATAGGTATTTATTATGTTAAACGTTTTTGCTGGAATGTAGAATCGTTTGCATTTTCTGAGGTACTGAGTGAATAAATGTTTGGGCATTATTTTTCCACTTGGCAGTTGCTTGTTTTAATTGTGACAGTTTCGTTTCTCTCTCACTGCTGTGTGTGAGGGGGAGGGGCCGTTTTTGGCGCTCTTTGCTACGCATCAAAAATTTCCAGTCAGTTACTCTTGTATTTCCTGCATGATCCGGTTCATCTCTAACAGAACTCAGGGGTCTTCAAACTTCTTTGGAGGGAGGTAGATTCTCTCAGCAGAGCTGTGAGACTTATATATTGACTGTGATTAAAAACGTTACTCTGTAATTTTTATGCTTCAAATTTAATTATTGTTACTTTACTAATGGAACAAACCTTTGCTAAAAGTTGTGTTGTTTTTAAGGATTGATGCTATAACTGTTTTTTCAGTTCATTATTTCAACTGTCATTTAATCGTTTAGTGCTTCTTTGAGGCACAGTACGTTTTTGTTAAATAAGATTGTAACCAAGTTGCAAGTTTATTGCTAGTGTGTTAAACATGTCTGATTCAGAGGAAGATACCTGTGTCATTTGTTCCAATGCCAAGGTGGAGCCCAATAGAAATTTATGTACTAACTGTATTGATGCTACTTTAAATAAAAGCCAATCTGTACAAATTGAACAAATTTCACCAAACAGCGAGGGGAGAGTTATGCCGACTAACTCGCCTCACGTGTCAGTACCTGCATCTCCCGCCCGGGAGGTGCGTGATATTGTGGCGCCTAGTACATCTGGGCGGCCATTACAGATAACATTACAAGATATGGCTACTGTTATGACCGAAGTTTTGGCTAAATTACCAGAACTAAGAGGCAAGCGTGATCACTCTGGGGTGAGAACAGAGTGCGCTGATAATACTAGGGCCATGTCTGATACTGCGTCACAGCTTGCAGAGCATGAGGACGGAGAGCTTCATTCTGTGGGTGACGGTTCTGATCCAAACAGATTGGATTCAGATATTTCAAATTTTAAATTTAAATTGGAGAACCTCCGTGTATTACTAGGGGAGGTTTTAGCGGCTCTTAATGATTGTAACACTGTTGCAATACCAGAGAAATTGTGTAGGTTGGATAAATACTTTGCGGGTACCGGCGAGTACTGACGTTTTTCCTATACCTAAGAGACTAACTGAAATTGTTACTAAGGAGTGGGATAGACCCCGGTGTGCCGTTCTCACCCCCTCCAATATTTAGAAAGATGTTTCCAATAGACGCCACCACACGGGACTTATGGCAAACGGTCCCTAAGGTGGAGGGAGCAGTTTCTACTTTAGCTAAGCGTACCACTATCCCGGTGGAGGATAGCTGTGCTTTTTCAGATCCAATGGATAAAAAATTAGAGGGTTACCTTAAGAAAATGTTTGTTCAACAAGGTTTTATATTGCAACCCCTTGCATGCATCGCGCCGATTACGGCTGCGGCAGCATTTTGGATTGAGTCTCTGGAAGAGAACCTTAGTTCAGCTACGCTGGACGACATTACGGACAGGCTTAGAGTCCTTAAACTAGCTAATTCATTCATTTCGGAGGCCGTAGTACATTTAACCAAACTTACGGCTAAGAACTCAGGATTCGCCATTCAGGCACGTAGGGCGCTGTGGCTAAAATCCTGGTCAGCTGATGTAACTTCTAAGTCCAAATTACTTAATATACCTTTCAAGGGGCAAACTTTATTTGGGCCCGGTTTGAAAGAAATTATCGCTGACATTACAGGAGGTAAGGGCCACGCCCTGCCTCAAGACAAAGCCAAAGCTAAGGCTAGACAGTCTAATTTTCGTCCCTTTCGGAATTTCAAAGCAGGAGCAGCACCAACTTCCACTGCACCAAAACAGGAAGGAGCTGTTGCTCGTTACAGACAAGGCTTGAAACCTAACCAGTCCTGGAACAAGGGCAAGCAGGCCAGGAAACCTGCTGCTGCCCCAAAGACAGCATGAACCGAGGGCCCCCGATCCGGGACCGGATCTAGTGGGGGGCAGACTCTCTCTCTTCGCCCAGGCTTGGGCAAGAGATGTTCAGGATCCCTGGGCGCTAGAGATCATATCTCAGGGATACCTTCTAGACTTCAAATTCTCTCCCCCAAGAGGGAGATTTCATCTGTCAAGGTTGTCAACAAACCAGATAAAGAAAGAAGCGTTTCTACGCTGTGTACAAGATCTGTTATTAATGGGAGTGATCCATCCGGTTCCGCGGTCGGAACAAGGACAAGGGTTTTACTCAAACCTGTTTGTGGTTCCCAAAAAAGAGGGAACTTTCAGGCCAATCTTGGATTTAAAGATCCTAAACAAATTCCTAAGAGTTCCATCGTTCAAAATGGAAACTATTCGGACAATCTTACCCATGATCCAAAAGGGTCAGTACATGACCACAGTGGATTTAAAGGATGCTTACCTTCACATACCGATTCACAAAGATCATTACCGGTATCTAAGGTTTGCCTTCTTAGACAGGCATTACCAGTTTGTAGCTCTTCCATTCGGATTGGCTACGGCTCCAAGAATCTTCACAAAGGTTCTGGGTGCCCTTCTGGCGGTACTAAGACCGCGAGGAATTTCGGTAGCTCCGTACCTAGACGACATTCTGATACAAGCTTCAAGCTTTCAAACTGCCAAATCTCATACAGAGTTAGTTCTGGCATTTCTAAGGTCGCATGGATGGAAAGTGAACGAAAAGAAGAGTTCTCTCTTTCCTCTCACAAGAGTTCCATTCTTGGGGACTCTTATAGATTCTGTAGAAATGAAGATTTATCTGACAGAAGACAGATTAACAAAGCTTCTAAATGCATGCCGTGTCCTTCATTCCATTCAACTCCCGTCAGTAGCTCAATGCATGGAGGTGATCGGCTTAATGGTAGCAGCAATGGACATAGTACCCTTTGCACGTCTACATCTCAGACCGCTGCAATTGTGCATGCTGAGTCAGTGGAATGGGGATTACTCAGACTTGTCCCCTACTCTGAATCTGGATCAAGAGACCAGAAACTCTCTTCTATGGTGGCTTTCTCGGCCACATCTGTCCAGGGGGATGCCATTCAGCAGGCCGGACTGGACAATTGTAACAACAGACGCCAGCCTACTAGGTTGGGGCGCTGTCTGGAATTCTCTGAAGGCTCAGGGACAATGGAGTCAGGAGGAAAGTCTCCTGCCAATAAACATTCTGGAATTGAGAGCAGTTCTCAATGCCCTTCTGGCTTGGCCCCAGTTAAAAACTCGGGGGTTCATCAGGTTTCAGTCGGACAACATCACGACTGTAGCTTACATCAACCATCAGGGAGGGACAAGAAGCTCCCTAGCAATGATGGAAGTATCAAAGATAATTCGCTGGGCAGAGTCTCACTCTTGCCACCTGTCAGCAATCCACATCCCGGGAGTGGAGAACTGGGAGGCGGATTTCTTGAGTCGCCAGACCTTTCATCCGGGGGAGTGGGAACTTCATCCGGAGGTCTTTGCCCAAATACTTCGACGTTGGGGCAAACCAGAGATAGATCTCATGGCGTCTCGCCAGAACGCCAAACTTCCTCGCTACGGGTCCAGATCCAGGGATCCGGGAGCGGTTCTGATAGATGCTTTGACAGCACCTTGGAACTTCGGGATGGCTTATGTGTTTCCACCCTTCCCGCTGCTTCCTCGATTGATTGCCAAAATCAAACAGGAGAGAGCATCAGTGATTCTAATAGCGCCTGCATGGCCACGCAGGACTTGGTATGCAGATCTAGTGGACATGTCATCCTGTCCGCCTTGGTCTCTACCTCTAAGACAGGACCTTCTGATCCAGGGTCCATTCAAACATCAAAATCTAACTTCTCTGAAGCTGACTGCTTGGAAATTGAACGCTTGATTTTATCAAAACGTGGGTTTTCTGAGTCGGTTATTGATACCCTGATACAAGCTAGGAAGCCTGTTACCAGAAGGATTTACCATAAGATATGGCGTAAATACCTATACTGGTGCGAATCCAAAGGTTACTCCTGGAGTAAGGTTAGGATTCCTAGGATATTGTCCTTTCTACAAGAAGGTTTAGAAAAGGGTTTATCGGCTAGCTCATTAAAGGGACAGATCTCAGCTCTGTCCATCTTGTTACACAGGCGTCTGTCAGAAAATCCAGACGTCCAGGCCTTTTGTCAGGCTTTAGCTAGGATCAAGCCTGTGTTTAAAACTGTTGCTCCGCCATGGAGTTTAAACCTTGTTCTTAACGTTCTACAAGGAGTTCCGTTTGAACCCCTTCATTCCATTGATATAAAGTTGTTATCTTGGAAAGTGTTATTTTTAATGGCTATTTCTTCGGCTCGGAGAGTCTCTGAGTTATCAGCTTTACATTGTGATTCTCCTTATTTGATTTTTCATTCAGATAAGGTAGTTCTGCGTACAAAACCTGGGTTCTTACCTAAGGTAGTCACTAACAGGAACATCAATCAAGAGATCGTGGTGCCTTCCCTGTGCCCGAATCCTTCTTCAAAGAAGGAACGTCTTCTACACAATCTGGATGTAGTTCGTGCCCTCAAGTTCTACTTGCAGGCAACTAAGGATTTTCGACAAACGTCTTCCCTGTTTGTCGTGTACTCTGGTCAGAGGAGAGGTCATAAGGCTTCGGCTACCTCTCTCTCCTTCTGGCTTCGTAGCATAATTCGTTTAGCCTATGAGACTGCTGGACAGCAGCCTCCTGAAAGAATTACAGCTCATTCTACTAGAGCTGTGGCTTCCACTTGGGCCTTTAAGAATGAGGCCTCTGTTGAACAGATTTGCAAGGCTGCAACTTGGTCTTCGCTTCATACTTTTTCCAAATTTGACACTTTTGCTTCTTCGGAGGCTATTTTTGGGAGAAAGGTTCTTCAGGCAGTGGTTCCTTCTGTATAATGAGCCTGCCTATCCCTCCCGTCATCCGTGTACTTTTGCTTTGGTATTGGTATCCCAGAAGTAATGATGACCCGTGGACTGATCACACATAACAGAAGAAAACATAATTTATGCTTACCTGATAAATTCCTTTCTTCTGTTGTGTGATCAGTCCACGGCCCGCCCTGTTTTTTAAGGCAGGTAAATATCTTTTAAATTATACTCCAGTCACCACTTCACCCTTCGTTTCTCCTTTCTCGTTGATTCTTGGTCGAATGACTGGGAGTGACGTAGAGGGGAGGAGCTATATGCAGCTCTGCTGGGTGAATCCTCTTGCATTTCCTGTTGGGGAGGAGTTATATCCCAGAAGTAATGATGACCCGTGGACTGATCACACAACAGAAGAAAGGAATTTATCAGGTAAGCATAAATTATGTTTTTTTTTATTCTGTCTGTTTTTTTCTGCTTCAGTGTCTGTCTGTCTGTGTGTGTGTGTGTGTGTGTTTTTCTTGCCCTTTCCATGTTTAATCCTAGTTAGTTGTCCCTTTTAAGTGAGGGAAAACCTTTTACATGCACCCAGATGTACAGATTTCTTTATGTGGTGTCATAATGATAGAGAAGAAAAATAAGATTTTCAAACTTACAAATAAGTCCAATTATTTAATGTTTAGAATGACTAACTGCCGTGGTCTTTATTCACTGTGAGGTTGTTCCTTGGTGTTCTGTTTCTCTGCCACTTCTATGGCTTTATATTCCATAAATGTGATGGGTCAAGAGCATTGAAAGGGTGATGCTATTTTAATTTGATTCATACCCTTATATAAGTGAATACCAAAGTAATCACCAATTGCACAGAAGTATGCTTCTCTCTCTTGAAGTTGCTTTCTTGGATTGGTAATCTTTGGCAGATACAATTTTTAGGTTGTGCCATGGCTACCTCTTAAAATTGTAACACACATTCTTAATTTATTTTGAAAAGATGAGGTTTTATAATAATGTATTTTCTATATAAAATGAGTTCATACAATAACTAGTATAATATTGTGGCTTTCCCTAGTTGTACACAACAGTGAAGATGGCCCTTTAACCAGGAGCTGGATATCTAGAAGCTAGTAACCTGAAGTCTTGACTGCCCAGACTTGCTCCCCCTAAAGAGTCCTAGGTAGAAATCATCTCATGCTGATAATGCAGGTTCTTGCCTGTGCTTTGGTTTTCCAATTTTGGGAATGAAAAGTAACCTTGGTAACCATACCTTTACATGTTGTGACCTTTTTGGCACGCTTCAATATATAGGACTTTTATTTATATTGGGAGTATATTTAACATTATAAAAAAGTATGCTTCCAAAGTAGTAGTTGGATATCTAGATAAAAACGTAATACAGTTGTTTACATTTCTTACTTTATTTAGTTTAGCTAAAGTTTTTCAGCTAACTGTGTTATAGCATTTGAGGGGTTATAAATTATCCTGGGTCCTATTATTGAATGGGTTGACAGCAAATATGGACTGTAATTCCTGGCACTGAAAGGGTTTACATCTGTCAAGTGTCAATAATTAACTTTTCTTTTCCTATTAAAAGGCAATAGTTTTTGGTACCAAATAGGTCACTAATTTCTGTGTGTTTGTATAAACGTGTATGTATATTTATGTGTGTGTGTGTGTGTATATATATATATATATATATATATATATATATAATCTGTACCATAATAAATAGGCGTGGTTAAATTATGCTAATTATGTGGTTTTGGCAAAGTGGGCAGAACATTAAGGCAGGGGGTGTGGTAAAAATTTTCATGCAGGTAATTGATAGCTGAAAGTGTCCCTGAAATTATTTTTCAAATGTTGGCAACTATGAGTGTGCTTAGAGGAATGTGGCTGCACCTCACGGATGAGGCCCATAGAAGGC
Source organism: Bombina bombina (assembly GCF_027579735.1). Lineage (NCBI taxonomy): Eukaryota > Metazoa > Chordata > Amphibia > Anura > Bombinatoridae > Bombina > Bombina bombina. Next base: position 39,961,303 of record NC_069507.1, on the reverse strand, counting down.
CGAAATGATTATCTGGGGTTGTCATGTTCCTTGTTCAGAGGAGAATTGCCTGGTATTTCAGGGCTGGACTGACCTTACTCGGCGGGATCAGACTGATATACTTCAAGAAAGTTTTCCTCTGTGAAAAGCACACTAGTCTAAAAGAGGCTGCTTCCGGGTGGTAAATTGCCATAGAACTAGCTGATGAGCTGTTGTTCGTTCCTGGTAGAGCGCTTCTCTCTTCGTATGAAAAAAATAAATATATATATATATAATATATATTTTTTATTTTATTACTTTCCTACCTTTCAAGTTCCTTCCTCAATCCACTCTTAGTGCCAAAATGTAATATGACTGTATTCCGAATTTAAATCCTTTAGAATTCTTGTGTGTAGTTTAAAAATCCAGAATACTTCTTTCTGACCACTAGTTTGCGTCTATCACCTTTATGATTAGGTGTGATTACCCTTTGGTAAAGTGATGTATTAATACTGGACAAATGCTCTTTTTTGCGTGATCTCACTTCGCTCATCGTGAGTCCCAAATACTGTAAATTGCATTCAACACATGTTAGAAAAAATGTAAAGCTACCACTCTGTATCATCATGCTTGATAACATTAGCACACGATGTTGTCAGATACTTTGATACAACAAGAATACCTGAACTCTAACGGCTAGAGTAAAAGTGGCGTAAACTTTGCTAGAAGTTATATTTTTGCGTGCTAACTTGAATTTCGGATATTGCGAACGTGCTAACTTATTCTCCCCATAATCTTCAATGGAGAGTGTAAAAGTAAAAAAATAACACTTCTCGCTTGCACACTTACCTGATAGTATTAATATTTCACGTTCAAATTTTCTACACATACAGGAATATGTTATTTTTATTTTTAATACATATTTATTTACTAGTGTTAAAGTCTGTATACACAGGCCAAAATGTTAAAAGAACTGCAGCGGTCCCACCCGCCCCTCCCGCCCCCCTCCAGCGACTTTACAATATACTTTCATTATTTATTTGTTGTCCTTTCCTGTAATTTAACTTTTTTTTTTTTCCCAATTACACTATAAAGTAATGGGTACCACCATGTTGAAATCTAGGTTTTCGCCTTATCTGTCTTCTAGTGATGGCAACTAAGGACTGATATAAAACAAGCTGTAAAAGAGAGTGTGAAAACAATGGCTGTGTGGAAACTCTAATACCATTGTTTGCACATTCTCTTTAATTGCATGTTTTATATTTGTCCTTACTTGTTCTCAACAGGACAGATAAATAAGGGGAGACCTAGGTTTTAACGTGTTTGCACCCATTACTTTATAGAAATAAAAGCACTTTTTAGAAACTAATATTTTAAATTTTTTTACATATTATTCTCAGGCTAATATTTGCTTTGAATACATCATTATATGTATTGTGTATTTAATATCCCTTTAAAAGTTACACAAAATATTTTGTGTTATTTGTAGAGTTTACTAACTTTAATAACTTTACTATATAAATGTAATACTAGAACTTAGGTATGAATACAACTGAGACCATCACATGCTCGAAAACGACAGGTTTTGTTTTAACTTTATTCAGTGTATGGCTATACATTGTTACAAATGCTGAAAATGAATGTTTTAGGCTCTTAGTACATACATGATACATTCACACTGTCAGTCTGCAGCATTGTATTTTCTAATTCAAATAATTATACTAATAATAATAATTAAAATAAGAGCACATGGTGGAGTTATGGCAGTGTTTAAAGTGAAAGTAAACTATCAATCACCTCTATGCCGGAACATAAAATACATATAAAATTATGTTGAGTTTAATTCATGATTTTTTTATATATAATCTAATTAGGTCATAATTGTACCTTTGAATCTGCTTATGTATATCGCCGTTCCTCTGCCTGGATAAAAAAAAATATTTGTATATAACAAATATTGTCTTAAAGATTCTTATTGGTCCCCCAGTGGCATCTGAAAATCATGAATATACGCCCCCAACTTCAACTACTCATGCGTGTCTCATTGAATTCACTCCCTGTATAGAAGTGCATTCATGAGACACGCATGCGCATTGTCCTCAATAGGGAAACTTTGTGATTGACGTACCAGCATCTGCACAAAGCGATCAGATTAATATTTTAAATACAAACACTTATACATTTATAAAGGAATCTGAGTATGTAATAGTTTATCATTTGGAATCTTTCACTGATAACGCATGCGCAATACATGTTGCTTCTCTTACTTCTAAAATAGCCAAACCAGGAAATGAGCGGGGCAGAGGAACATCAGAGATGGTAAAAAAATCGATAATATCGATAAGATATAAAAAAAATAACAAGGAATTAAAAAAAAAAACAGCGACTACATAGTGTTATAAGAGGAATCCATGGCATTAAGTATGTTGGTGAAAATTTACTTTCACTTTAAATTAATCACAAGACTATAAACCAACTTCCAAGCACACTATTTTCATGCAAAAACAACACTCCATTTTGTAAAACTTTATTAATAACATAAATCAATATTCTAAGTCTCCAAACACACAACTAGAATCATGGTGTGATTGTGTTACAAACAGCATTGGTCTACTACTGTATTTGGTATAGTCATCAACATTTGAAAGACAATTTAATTCAGAATATTGCATATAATTTTAATACATCTATGGGGCCTGTATGAAAGAAATGTCTTCCACAATCCATATCACCCAAAAAATAAAATCAGCTGGTTATGGTTTGATTTAAATTAGAAGCAGTGATCTGGAACAATTTGTATAGCAATACAAAAAGACCTTTCTACTGACCACACATGTGGCACAACCATCGTTGATGTAGACAAGTATGAGTTTTACAGTTACATACCCATATATAAAATATCAAACGCGTATAAAAATGAATATAAAGGAATTGTGACACTCAAAAGACCTCAGACTTTATGCTTTGGAACTCATATTTAAGGCTTCCTGCTGCCAAGAACTTGGGTGTGAAAACAAACAAGTCATGTGAAGAATTATAATGCACCTGCAAGCAGAGGTGAACACACCTTTACATATTTTTTATGTTATCTCAGTTTTAAAGGGACAGTCAACTAAAAAAATGTTTTTTGTTTTTTTTAAAAAGATAGATAATGCCTTTATTACCCATTCCCCAGTTTTGCACAACCAACACAGTTATATTAATATACTTTTTACCTCTGTGATTAACTTGTATCTAAGCATCTTCTGACAGACCCCTGATCACATGACTGACTATTTATTATCTATTGAGTTGCATTTTAGCCAATTAGTGCAGTGTCTGCCACAACCCACAGGTGTGAGTACAATGTTATCTACTGTATATGGCTCACATGAACTAGTACTCCCCTGTTGTGAAAAGCAAATAAAAAAACATGTGATAAGAGGCTGTATGTAGTGACTTAGAAACAGGCAGAGATTTAGAAGTTTAAAGATTATAAAGTATATTAATATAACAATATTGGTTGTGCAAAGCTGGGGAATGGATTACAAAGGCGTTATCTATCTTTTTAAACAATAACAATTTTAGTGTTGACTGTCCATTTAACTGACTTTTTAATTACAGTTTCTAGCTAGCTTTAAATTAATAAAATACAAATATAGATATTTTTATAGAATTAAGTGAGGGCTATAATGGCACTTTATTTGTTGTCTTTTTCTTATTTATGTATTTATTTATTTAATTATTTATTTATATCCAGCTATTGTGACTTTTATTGGCTTTCGCATGTATATTTAGGCATTCAGCTTTGGAGTTTACCAAAACATTTTGGATGTCTTGAGGTGAACTTTGATATGTGTTCAAAACAGTATGCCTTTACTCTGTTTCAACATTATTTTTAAGTGTCAACTATAAAAAATATAAAATTATAGCCAAAAATACAAACTATTAGCAGTGTTACTTTTGAAAAATACCCAGTGCATTCTTACAGTACAATAGATGCAAGGCACATCACAAAGCAAGGGTTAAAATCTGTCCCACTTAAAGAGATATTGTACACATTATTTATTTGTTTAATTTTACATTACATTACGTTGTTTTGCTTTAAAATATGTATGTTGCTGTGCTATTTAAATCAGATTTTACTTATGGAGACACATTTACCTCTTTAAACAGAGCTGCTTTAATTGTCTCCATCAGCCAGTGACCATTAATACAGCAGTATAATTTGTACACAAATTTGTATTTTCTGCTAGTTTAAATTTTAACAAATGTTTCTTAAACCTGTTACAATTTTTACTAAAATTTTTAATACAATATCCCTTTTTAAAGAATGCTCCTTACTAATAAAAATCGACAACCATTGTGAAAAAAATAATAATAATAAAATCCTATCTAAAAGTAGATTTCAGATCACTGGTAGATGACATGTCCTAGAAATCTAAATATGTAAATATATTCTAATTATCTTAAATTAGTTGAGTACAATAAAGGCTTGTCAAAATTAATTAAAATATAGCATTTATAATAAACTATTTTCACACACACTCTATAATAAATAAAACACAGATGTATCACAGCTATTACAATATTCATTTTTTTTCATAAGTTTCTATCTATCTATAACTTAAATGTCATAATATTAAATTGTCAACACTTTTAGTATGTTAGGTACAGCAATAAGGCAACAAAAAATCTACTTTAGAAGCTGTGTTTAAATAAAAATTGACTTATTCAGCTGAAAACTCTTAACTCTTAAAAACTGTTAATTTAACAAGACATTACTTAAACATGAAATATTATTAGAAAATGTTAGAAAAATTTGCACGTCATGTAATATCAGTCTTTTTTTAGCAACAAATTATTTTTTTTCTATATATTTTTATATTTCACTTCATAATATATATTTAAATTCAATTTCAATCACAGTGATACAAAGTTCTCTAAAACTATTGATTTTTTTACATGTAGGTTTGCAAAACCTCAATTAAAAATACTATTTATTTTTAGTAAATAATCACAAGAAAAAAAAATGCAAAAGCTGTGCCCATGATACTTTTTATAATTAATAAATAAAATAAAAAAACGTCAACCAGCATTTCTGTCTATGATTAATTTTTCCCCTACCAAGGAGTTTTGTTTTAGAATTTAGGGTTTTAGTCCAAGTTAAACTTCAAACAAAAATATTTATTTTAAATTGTTCTCTGTATATTACTATAATATACAGTATATTATGTTATAAGCTTCATTATATATATTTTTTCATTAACATTTAATTTAAAAACCACCTCTAAAAAGATAATTTATGAGGGCCTACATGCACCAATGGGTTATTATGTATGTTTTTATTCAAAGTTGTTCTAACAGCCACTGTTTTTTCCCCATAGGGTATTGTTAAAAACATGAGAACCATCAACTTACAAAGACCGCGGTAACACACGTCTATTATTTTAGAGGTTTACAAGCTCCAATTTTACAAATCCCCACCTCTGTGTGTGTTACCACGGTCTTTGTAAGCGGATGGTTTTCCTTTTTCTTTTAAACAACATTTTCATCCAATTTGGGACTTTTTAAATACTTTTGGGACTTTTAACACAAAATATATATCCTTTGATAGTGCACTATATCACATTTTTTGTTCACTTATATTGCTTATTGTGATTTACAAGTTATCTATTGTTTGTTTATAAGTTATCAGGCAGTTGTGTTCTCTGTTAGACATTCAAGGTATCAACTATAAATTGTGTTAGCTAATTTATTTATTTAAACTATACTTTTCATAATGAATCAATCTATCTTTCATATATCTATCTATCTATCTATCTACTTGTCTTCTTCTATCCATCTGTTGCCTATTAGATCTTTTTATAAATTGGTTGTTTGCTTAAAAATATTTAATATATATAGGGTTTTTTTGCAATAATGCAGCTGAAATTATATATATATATATATATATATATATATATATATTGGCTATTTGTTTTTTTGGAACGGAATAGACTCTGTATGAAGTAAAAGAGGAACAAAATGAAAACATTAATTATCAACCCTTATTGGAACTTCCCACTGTATTCACATTAAAACAATTATACATATTTGCAGTTTATCTTTAGTATGGAAATATAAATGAGGGTCATATTTCCTGAGGCTGGTGGTTCTGTAGCGTTTACTGTGTCAAGTTTGAGCTTCTGACACACTAAATAACATATGTGTTTTTTTGGTTAAAATGTAGATAGATAGATAGATAGATAGATAGATAGATAGATAGATAGATAGATAGATAGCAGGACTACATCTCCCAGAGTAAAACCACAGGGAACCAATGACCAATCAATATGATTGACTGGGTGCTGGAAATTTCTGGCAAACCCTAAGAATTTAATGTCTTCTGAGATCCTGAGATTCCAATGTCAGTGCAGGAAGGTCACCTCATACACTAAAATGTACCATTAAATTTAAAACAACTTAAGCAATGAGTGGTGCTGTGCACTCAACAAACAAGATCATAAATGTAAAACTGCACAGAATCGTTGTGTATTATTCATGTAGGTTAATAATACATGTACAAATACATTTATCATGAACAATCATAAATATGATGTTTTTGTTAAGCATAGGCTATGACAAAAATAATATATTTTTTGATAATTAATAATCATCATTTAACAATATGTAAATCATCATGACAATCTCTTTCAAATATGAAACTCCCCTTATTGGCTGTTCATCGTCAGTTCATCAATTCGTCATTCAATGTCCCTTTTCTTGATTTTTACCAGCGCTTACTAGTGTTAATTTATATAAAAACCAATAAAGTGTATCAGTTTTCTCCTGTGATTAATGTAAAAATACATTAATTTTCCATTATTTTAAAGTTATTCAATGTCTTTTCTTGCCTTTCCTAAACATGCGTTAACCTTCATCCATCCTATTATTTACAATCAAAATTTCAAGTGGATTTTGAAAAAACGTGGCTATCCTTTTAAAGCATTTTAAGAAATGTATCTTGGCTCTGAGAGTTTATGTTTAGATTTCCATCTAAATATCTTTGCCAGTTATAGTGAAGAACAATACCTTTGCAAGGCTGGATTGAGTGTTGCTTTAGTATTAAATCTGACAGAACTTCTATATGTATTTAATACTTTTTTTTCTAGCCAATAAAATGTCTGTGGACAATGATAAAGAAACCTGGACAAAAGAAAATATATATTTTTTAAAAGATGAATGTTTTAAAAGGATATAAAAACCCAAATATTTTCTTCCATGATTCAGATAGAGCATGCAATTTGAAGAAACTTTCTAATTTACTCCTATTATGATTTTTTTTTCTTTGTTCTCTTGGTATCTTTACTTGAAAAAGCAGGAATGTAAGCTGAGCACCCAGCCCATTTTTGGTTCAGAACCCTGGATAGCGCTTGCTGATTGGTGGCTACATTTAGAAACCAATCAGCAAGCGGAACCCAGGTGGTGAACCAAAAATGGGCCGGCTCCTAAGCTTACATTTATGCTTTTCAAATAAAGATACCAAGAGAAAGAAGAAAATTTGATAATAGGAGTAAATTAGAAAGTTGCTGCTCTCTCTGAATCATGAAATAAAATATTTGGGTTTAGTATCTCTTTAACCCTAATTCTTACAGGCACCATCACCCCAAAACAACTATTATTCATTTCAGACTATAAGCTACTTGTAAACATTTCAGTAACATTTTCAGAGAATCTTCTGTATGCAAATCTCAATGACTTGAGAGCATGAAAAATTATTTCCTCTTGCAGTACACAGACAACATTTGTTTGCTGTCTATGGAGTATATATAACAAGTGACATATTTCTGATTCGTTTCAAAAAGCAAAGCTTTTCTAAGAATGTTTTTTTTTTTTTTTTTTAAATAAACCACAATGCTAAAATATGACAGCGTGTAAACTAAATTAGTATTAAATGACACTGTACTCAAATTTGTCTTCTATTCATATAAAAGAGTAGCATCTAAATGTGGACTGGACTTTTTTCAATTAAAGAAGGGGAAGCAAAAGATATTTCATTTTAAAATAATACAACTGCCTCACTTGTGTACTTCATACTAATGCTTATTGGCAGATAAGCACTCCCTATTTATTCTGATTGGCTGATAGGTACTTTCTTTATAAACAGGAAGTACCTACTGTTAATATAAGCTATTTAATATTTGCAAATATACAAGTAACACTGATATATACATCAATTTAAACAGTTTTTACTTAAATACATTTTCTTGCAAAAAATCCCTATATGTTTACATGCTGCTTTTTCATATAACAGAGTACAGTGTCCCTTTAATGCTACAGTAAATAAAGCCCATTGTATTGCATGCTATATTTCCATTTAAGTCCATGGCTAACAAAGAAAGTTGAAATACTTGTAATATAAGTCAGCCCTCTGTGACATTAAACGGATTAAACATGTGTCTGTTACCTATTGATATGTGTTTAAAGTAGGCTTTAATTTGTGTTTTAAGATTGTGTGTGTGTGTGTGTCCCTGCTCCCCTATCTGTAATAAAGCACAGCACAGTATTTAAATGAACTTGTAGTTATAAACAGTTGACCTGATTCTTATATTTATTTTATTTTGTTATTTTAAGAATTGTGAAGTGTTAGTTAATAACTATCCCATCTTGGCACAAAGAACTATAAATTGTGTAATTGTCTGTTCTTACTGAGGTTGTGGAGATCCATGAAATAAACAGTCAGCTTGCACTGCCTTTTTTGGCGAAGATGCACTTCATTTATTTTAAAACACTATCGACTACAGCTCTAAAAATACTGTACATCTGGTTGCTTGGCACTCTGTTATTTTTTTTTCTTTTTGCTATAACTGAGCCTATGCACTCAATCTCATCAAAACATTTTTAGATCCAGCTACTACAAAGCTGTTTTTAACCCCAGTTGTGTCAGATGCAATACACAGTGTAAGGCACCTCTGCAAAAAAAATGATAAAAGAAATAGTTGGCAAAACCTCACAATTGTGGCATGAGGAAGTGATATAAAAAAAGCAATTGTAAAAATAAAAAACACCACTAAAATTAAAGAACTAAGCCACATTGATGTGGGCATACGTTTTGAGCTATGAGAAATTTGTGTGCCTGCAGATTTTACAATTTATAGATTTTATTCAGCCGTAAAAAAGCAATGGAAGGTCATAGTTTCTCAGAACATGTATGGCTGAAAAGAGGGGGAGGGGGAGGCAAAATTACAAATAACTAAAATGACAGATATCTGATATTAAATGTCAAATAGCTTGTGTGTCCAAAAAATTGCACCTCATGGCTATATAAATATTTCCACCCCTTCAGCTACAAATATTTTACAGACCAGATAAATGCAGACCTCTCTGTAAAGATTACTAAGTGAACTGTTTATTATATCAACATAATGTTGATAGTGTTTTTTGCAATAATCTGTCTTCTCTACTATGTTTTTTTTTTTATTTATTTTGTATAATTTATATTTTATTCCTAAAATTATTTTATGATCATCAACAAAATGATAAATTCCCCATAACTCCATAGACAACAAAATAAATAATATGTTCGGTATGAAAGTATATTGTTGCTAGGAACAATTGGAGATAATAATTTATCACAGTTGCAAACAGCTTTATCCAACAATCTCACTGCTTTTTACAGCTGCAGTTATTTCCTTAGCTTTCATTATGAGTGTACTGAATTTTACCCAACAAAAACATCACATTTAGGACATTTTTTTAAACAAAAAAGAAATGCATTTGTAAATCTTATATTTTGATACATTTGCATAGAGTGATGGAAAGTATCCTCCTGATGTTATTGATATACAACCCATTTTATTTAGTACTGAACATACGCATTGTTCTGTTGCGCACTTTGTCTCCCATACATATGATTCATCCTTAGACATTGATGGCATGGGCATGTTTCTTGCAGAGAGGTTTATCTTTCTTGGAGTAAAAGGGTTGGCCTTCCAAATTCACATGGCAAACCTGTTATTAATAATAAAAAAATATTTTTTTTTTACCACTTTTGATAGAAATTTAATGTAAGTGAATTTGTTTATGGTGGTATAGTGCAGAGTGAAAGTATATATGGTTAACAGTTAAAGGGACATTATACACTAGATTTTCTTTGCATAAATGTTTTGTAGATGATCAATTTATATAGCCCATCGGGTGTGTTTTTGTTAAAATGTATAGTTTTGCTTATTTTTAAATAACATTGTGCTGATTTTCAGACTCCTAACCAAGCCCCAAAGTTTTAGATATATACTGATGTATACAAACTTCAGACTGCTTCTGTTTGTGTAATGGGTCTTTTTATATGCAAAGGAGGGGGGGGGTCTGCTAGCAGCCCCTTTCAGTGGGTGTCTCAGGCTAATCTCATCAACAGTGCTAAATTGGGAGCTTCTAAGTAAGTTTTTAAACAGTTTTATACTGAATTCTTATATCAGTATCTGTGCATATTATTCTTTATAGTAGTGTCTATTACATGCAGTTATATGAAAATTGGTGTATACTGTCCCTTTAAAGAGACATGAAAGTCCAAATTAAACGTTCATCATTTAGACAGAGCATACAATTTTAAGAGACCTTTTAGTTTACTTCTGTTATCAAATGTACTAAAAAATTTTTTGGATATCCTTTGTTGAAAAGCATACTTAGGCTCAGTAGCAGCAATGAAATACTGGAAGCTAGCTGGTGACTGGTGGCTATGCACATATGTCTCTTGTCATTGGCTCACCAGATGTGTTCAGCTAACCCCCAGACTTAAATTATGTGTTAATGCAAACAATATTGTAATGATTACAGCATTTTGTTTTTGCATGTTTATGTATCTTTAATAGACAAGACCTAGTTTACTAAAAGATATAGTAAAAAGAGACTATCTATAGTATACTATCACTGTCTCTGTGTATTTTATTTATATTTTTTCCATACAACTGCAGAAAGATAGCCCCAGGACACAGCGGAGCATAGGGGGCCTTTGACCCCTGGGAGGAGACAGGCCCTACGTAGGCTCTAAGGGTTGGATCTGAGAGAAAGGGTTTTTAAGGCAGGGCAGAGACTAATAGTTTAGCGCCAAATAGATAGACGGCAGCAATTTGCCCTCCCTCCCATTTTGTTTTCAAAGATTTTGTTTGTCACAGTAGTTGGCAGGTGCTAGTCCCCTCATGTCAGCAACTGAACTACGGCCATAAGCGGTTGGGATAACCTCCCCACTGGGTGGGAGAGCAGAGCAAGTAGCTCCTTGAACATGGGGTCCCTTGGAGCTTTGGGTAAAAAAAAAGTAACTGACTTATTTAAGTCCAGGTAATCAATAATTACAGCCTGGTCAAAAAGAGAAGGAAGAATAAAAGATGTAAGACTGGGGCTAGCATCTTTGGGTTTATTATAGTTGTATAGTTAATTAAAGTCTATTTGTGGTTCTGAAAAGTTTTATTTATTTAAGTGTTTCAAACTGTTATTTAATAAACGGCTTTTTATTTATTTAAGTGTTTCAAACTGTTATTTAATAAACGGCTGTGGCCAGAATTTCACCAAAGGAACAAGTGTCATTGTATCCATTTATGTGGTTATGTGTGTAAGGTAAATTATTATTTATAAGGGGACGAGGATTGACGACTCATGGAATCAAAGACTAGAGGAAAATAAATCCCATAGTAACTGTATTTTCTGTAGGATGGGTGTATAAAATACCAGGTGTGATACTTACAGCACAAATAAAGCAGCTATCATGCCAAGTGTGCCCAAGAGCCTCAATAAACTTATCTCCAGCTTCCACAGGGAAATCACATCCATGGCATTTTGTGCTAAAAAGAGCAATATAATCTAAAAACAAACACATGTTTTAGTTAAAAACGGAATCAAATACAGATATTCTAAAATTGTGTTTATAACGTATCATTCCCTTAGAAGAGGACATAATAATACAATAATACAATTCCCTAATGTGAAACTGCTTGCGCGTAAATATGTGTTTAACCCCTGCAAAATGCTTAAGCGCATGAACTACAATACCGGAGACACAATCAGCAGCGACATATGCACAACTGTGTTGGTGTCTATATATTAATTAAAGGAATAGTCAGGTCAAAATTAAACTTCCATGATTCAGATACAGCAGCAATTTTAAGCAACTTTCTATTTTACTCCTATTATCAATTTTTATTTGTTCTCTTGGTATCTTTATCTGAATGTAAGCTTAGGAGCCGGACCATTTTTGATTCAGCACCTAGGTAGCACTTGCTGATTGGTGGCTACATTTAGACACCAATCAGCAAGTGCTATACAGGTGCTGAACCAAAAATGGGCCAACTCCTATGCTTACATTCCTGCTTTTTCAAATAAAGATACCAAGACCACAAAGAAAATTTGATAATAGGAGTAAATTAGAAAGTTGCTTAAAATTGCTACTCTATCTGAACCATGAAAGTTTAATTTTGACTTGACTATCCCTTTAATGGAAGTGGTTTGTTTGGTCTTTAGCTAAATAAACTGACTTGGCTTGTTTATATGTACATGAGACATACATATGAATATGGTGTGTGTGTTATATATAATAGAATTTGTATATTAGAAATATGTTGTTTATATAAATCTGTGAGCTGTAAATATATGAATGTAAATGTAAATATGAGTATTTGCTATATATTTGTGTGATATGTGTATATTTATTTATTTATTTATTTATAAAATATTTTACCAGGAAGGATACATTGAGATTTATCTCGTTTTCAAGTATGTCCTGGGTCCCCAAAACATTGCATTGTTACAATAGGGTACAATAAAATACAAAAACAATAATAATTTCTAATATATGCAACATTTTACATAGAACAGGTAGGAAATATATAATCAACCATGACAGGTGCATTCTGTTTTGAGATATGTAGAACGGGATCTCTTAAAGGATTTTAGGCTTGGGGAAGGTTTGAAAATGTGCGGGAGGTTGTTCCATAATTGTGGCGCTCTATAGGAAAAGGAGGATTGAGCTGCTTTCTTTTTGTATTGTGGCAAACTAAATAATGTGCTGGTACTGGATCGGAGGTTATAGGAGGTGGGAACAGCCGGGGAGAGCACTCTGCTCAGGTAGGGTGGGAGCTTCTCAGAAAAGCTCTTAAACACAAGGCAGGACAGATGGAGGGTGCGTCTGGATTCCAGCGTCAGCCAGTTTAGTTCTTTTAGCATGTCACAATGGTGGGTCCTGTAGTTACATTGTAGCACAAAGCGGCAGAATGAGTTATACAATGTATTAAGTTTATTAAGGTGAGTTTGTGGTGCAGGTGCATATACTACGTCCCCATAATCCATGATAGGCATCAGCATTTGCTGTACAATCTTTTCCTTTACTGTAGAGCTGAGGCAGGATTTGTTTCTGTACAGGGCACCTAGTTTTGGATAAAGTTTAGATGCAAGTTTTTCTATGTGGAGGCCAAAATATAGATTGGGGTCTAACAACATACCCAAGTATTTGAAATAGTGGACTGCGGTCGGTGTGCAATTGGATTTTGTTTTGATGCGTAGATGTGAATTTTGTAATTTGTGTAATTTAGATCCCATTCCAAAGATCATTGTGACAGTTTTGTCAGTGTTTAGGAAGAGTTTGTTTTTTGAGATCCACTTTTCTACCTCTGTGTATATGAATTAGTGTGAATAATTAATGAACATGACGGGTATATAAAGTGTATGGAGCATATCTGAATGAGTGTGTGATGTGTATGCTATGAATAATCATGATCTGTTTATGGGTGAATTAATTAATTTGGTTGACTTGTGTATGAATGAAAATGTATTGTTTATGCACAAATGAGCGATGGTAGTGTGTATCTGAATGGAAAACATGCCTGAATGAAGTACCATGTTGTGCATAAGACCACTGGAATTATTTAAAGCAACTTTTTACCCCGAAAACAGGGTGTCTCGGTAAGGGGCGTATACTGCATTTTGTATGGGAAGGAGATGCAGACTTTACAGAAGTGCACAATGAAAACTGTAAATTAAAAATCATAGAAAATGAACCATTCAGACATAAATACACAGGGGAAAAAATTGTTTTGTTAAGGTGCATTAAAATAAAAAACGTAAAATTTGTATGTAAATTACCCAAGAGTAACCGTATTAAATATGCACAGTGTAAATTGTAATTTAAGTACAGTGGATGTGCAAAAACACCTACATTTCTAATAAGTACAAAATACAAAGCAAAATTGTTTAGTCATAAAATGGGCTGAACATGGGTGTTTATGAAATTTTCTCTCAAATCTTCTCTCAAATCCATGTGTAATTATCTAAACATTTCCGCCCCACAGATCTCACTCTTTTTTCTCGCAAACTAAAAAGTGTGAGATTGTGACAAAATATGCAAAATACTTAATACCCCAATAGAAAAATACTTGTATACGAAAATAGAGGCGATTGTAAGATGCTGTATGCAGAAGGCAGCGCAATGTGTTTATTTTTGATGCAGGATTACATTTTTAAAGTGTGCCCCCTGCTCACTGCTAACAGGAAAGATTTTCTTTTCGGGATCTCTATTACTTTCTATAGGAGACCCTTGGATTTTTTAAAGATAAATCCACCAGGGCAGCCCCTGTGAAGGTCGGCATGATAAACTACGTCAGAAACAGAAACGTTTAGATAATCAGCCCCTATATGTTGAACATTGTTTCTGTGATACAGTCAGTGGTATATAAAATGTAATACACACGATTAACTGCTAATCTAAGGTTAGTGTAAAGACGATACCTATAGGTCAGAGGTTTAGAAACTAAGCTTGTAAAACATGGCGGAACTCTGGTGACAGTATACTGTATAACTTTTACTAGTTCTTACCTTTCTCACAATAAGGCTCTCCATCCTCCATATGGAATAGGCTATTACCAAACGGTTTCCTGCAAGCAGCGCAGACGAAGCAGGTGGTATGCCAAGTCTGCCTCAGAGCATGCATCACTTCCTAGAGAGGAGAGAAGCAAAATCACAGCGTTACAAATATAACTTTCCTCATGCAAACCAAATCTAAAGTCCTGTTCGTCCCTATCTGATTTTAATGCACATCTTCTGGCTACTGGCTATTAAGAGAAACAGATTCAAGTACCACATCTAGTAATATGGTTTACTTATTATAAGTAGAGGGTTTTACCATCATCCTCTATATTTTTTTAAGTCCAGAAGTAAAGAAATGGAAACTGTGTATTATAATTATTTCCTACCATTAAATGAACAAAAGTAAGTAAAAACATTTCCATCAGAATTAATCTAATATGCAAGACTGGATTGCAACAGTTAGTGTATTTGTATTTATTTACTAGAACCCAACGTCACTATTTTCATTTTATTTGTCTATTTATTTATTTTTGTTTCATTTTATGTTTCTAAATTAAATCCAAGTCACGTGAGAAATCCAGATATCTCTAACAGAAAGAAACTACAAGAAGACTGTACTTCTTTTCCTATGCTAGCTTCATTTTCTTTTAAAGATAGTCTTATATCCCATAAGACAGTCATAAGAAGACTCCTTATACAAGAAAAGACAAATAAGTTAAGACAATACAAAAACCATATGGCCCAACTACATAAGGAAATAGAAAACTTGGAACGAAAACATAAACTCACACAACAGTCATCAACTTACTCACATTACAATCTAAAAGGAACTTACTAGCCAAAGTAATGAACTTACAAGCAAGTATAGCTATACAAAAATGAAAATCCCAATACTACATTTATGCTAACAAACCTGACAAATTCTTAGCTCATCAAATCAGAGAACAATGTAGAGCCTCTGCAATTCCATAAATAGAGACAGTAAATGGCTCTTTATCATCTCACCCACAAACAATAGTAGACACCTTTGCAGAGTATTACGGAAGCTCCATGACGGACAAAAAGTAAGTCACATACCCGAGATTCAGAATTTAACGACGGAATTTCTGAAGGACACTCCGCTATAAATTCTTTCTGAAACTGATAACTATATATCACAGTTAGAAGTAACTCTAGCAATCAAAGCTCTTAAACCGGGAAAATCGGCGGGTCCAGATGGATTCCCAGGAGAATATTATAAATTATTCAAAACGACTTTCGTTCCTCATTTAACCAGATTTTGCAACCATATCAAGGAGGATCACCCAGTTCCCCCAGATTTGCTCCAAGCTAAAATAGTAGTGATCCCAAACCAGGCAAAAATTTAAAATTATGTTCTAGCTACCGCCCAATCTCCCTAAATAATCAGGATTTTAAAATATTTCACGAAAATTTTAGCCAACCGCCTTAAGCAGATTCTGCCCAAATTGATTCATCCGGACCAGGTGGGCTTCATCAAAGATAGGGAAGTCCCTGACAATATCAGGCATATGGTAAATATTATACACTTCCTAAAAGAAACAGACGCATTATCTGCTTCTTTTGCTGGATGCAGAGAAGGTGTTTGACATAATTGATTGGCAATATATGTTCACAATACTATCCCATATGAAATTTGACGACACTTTTATCACAGCCCTTGAAGCAATATACTCATCCCCAACAGCTCAGGTATCCTCAGCTGGATACAAATCTAAAGAATTCCCTATACTAAACGGAACTAGACAAGGATGTCCGCTGTCTCCACTCCTGTTTGCATATCAGGGGTCAAAATACAAAACACTGACTATAAATTGACTTTTTGCGGACAACATACTACTTACAGTAACTAAACCACTCTTATCCCTTCCAAATTTATACAATGTTCTAAATAAATTCTCCTTAATATCGGGATACTGAATTAAGCTATATAAATGCGAAACCTTACCCATCAAAATCCCTCCACATACGAGAAAGACAATAGAAATACATTTTGAACTGCAATGGGCCAAACACACTCTAAAATATTTAGGAATTCATTTAGCCACCCAATTTTAAGATTTATATCAAAATAACTATGTCCGACTCTTTAAAGCTATAAGAAAAGACCTGCAAAAATGGAAAAACTATGGTTTCTTCTGGTTAGGTAGACTCTCAGCTGTCAAAATGAATATTCTACCTCGCATATTGTACTTGTTTAGAGCTCTACCTATTAAAATTATAAATGCGGACCTAGCAATCATACAATCAGAGATTCTTGCCTTTATAAGAGGTAAACAGACAGCCAGAATTTCTAACACAATACTGACCAAACACAAAACAGCAGGAGGACTGGGAGTACTGAATCTAATAGACTATTATAGAGCTTGCAGACTAGCGCAAAACTCTCTGATTCATAGACTCTCAAAGGAGGCAGTGTGGATAAAGTTGGAGACAGACTTGGGAGGATGGGAATTTCCAGATGCAAGGTTTTGGGATACACACCCTCTCAACACGAATTAGAAGCCGTGGGAATTTCTCGCTCAAGTTTTTATTAAAAGGAAGGCAGAAATATATAAGTTGGAAAGACACTGTAATGTTTAGCATTTCTGTTGATATATATTTGATGTATCTGTTTATTTTAAATGCTGTACCAATAAAAAGATTTAAACATAAAGATAGTCTTATATCATTGCTGCTTTAACAGTTGTGCGCAAGCAAAATGGGGTTTATCATGGGTGTTTGGGCGCATCGGGTTTACCGCTCGTTTTACAAGTTAAAAGTAAACGCGATTGCTTGAGCACAATAGAGATTTACGCTAGAATGGATACCGCATAATCAGAGCTCTGGTTAACTGTTTTGCAAAACAAAAAAGTGTCACAAAATACATTACAAAGTACAGTTACACTCATAATAACACTAATCTAATAAAAATGATTAAAATAAAATATTGCACAAAAAAGTTATAAGGGCTCAAAGATATGAGGTCTCAGGTATTAGAAAGAAAAGGCAGGCAAAGGGTATTAACAGAGAGATACATACATATACATGTCTAAATATGTATTTGTCTGTATGTGTATATATATATATATATATATATATATAATATATATGCATACAAATATATATATATATATATATATATATATATATATGTTTATATGTCTGTATATTTGTATTTAAAAACACATAAATACATACATATATATATATATATATATATATATATATATATATATATATATATATATATATAAGTGCATTTGAGCCCTTTGCAATTAAGTAGATGAAAACATGTAAAAACATATTTATGCAATATTAATATTTAATCATATTACTATAAACATTTCACATTCTAATGTTCTACAAATAAGGGAATATGTTATATGCATTTATAAATAGATATTCCTATATATCTGTATATATGTTGTACCAAAATATCATCAGATATTTATAGAAATATGTATCTATGAATACATAGAATATATTCTTTTATGTGAAGAACATTGGAATGTGAAATATTCATATATTTTTTTCCAAGATAATTTTTATTGAAAAGTTTTGTTTTTACATAAGTAGTTAAATAATCATGAAACATGAATATGAACATAAGCCAATATACAGAAAAATAGATGCATACAGGTGCATATACAATATCAAATCGTGAACATAAAATCAGTATTACTTTGTACTGTATCCAAACTTTAAACGAGTACTATAGGTATGTCACATTATCAATGGGATTTGGTAATATATACAATAGAGGCTTCTTCAGTCGCGGGCTTTGGTAATGTTAAGCAAAAGTACATATTACATCTCAAGTAGTATTATTCTTAACATTGGATAGTAAACATTTAGACATACATGAAAACCAAAATAAAATTCCACAGGATTTCTTTTCCTCTGCTTATGAGGTAAGCTCAAAGGTGTAAGGAAGTGGGGTAGGAGTTCCTGGGAATGTTTAATACTGAAGCTCAGTAGAAATGCTGATGGTGTCAGGGGGGGGGGAAAAGAGGGGAGTGGGGGGCGGAGCCGAAAGATAACATTTTAAGGCTGGGTTGGCAAAGAGTATATATAACATTGTAAGGAGAAATAAGAGCTATGCATGAAGTTGTAACCCCATAAGGTACTCAGTTAGATGTAATATCCCTCTAGGATTTTGTCGCCACTAAACCAATATGGGAAAGGGATGTGAGTTGTATCTCCCCTCAGGGATTGCTGTCACCACTGGACGAAGACGGAGAAGGGGTACTGGGTATGACCCACTCTGACTCACAGAGTGGGAAAGGGTGAGTGAAGATACCCTTCCCATCCCTTTTAATATAATTTTTCTTAATGTGTTGAAGAAATATAAACATTCAATATATTGCAGTTTCCAAACATATCATGTAACCAAATGTATAAATGATATAAAAATAACATAACTATGTCAAAATTTGCTAACTTATAGGAATGTTTCAGACCATAACCGTTTGCTCAAAGACAAGTCTCATCTGGAGTCGCAAAGGTCTCATAGAGGGATTATAGGAGCTATGATAATGGTCAATATATAAAAAGGCATTCTAGGGTAAGTAGAAATTACTACATTATAGGGGTTTCTCGCTAAAATTAGAGTTAAGATCTAAGCTACGCCATTTTATGAAAGGGTAGTATCAAGTACTCAACAGGGTTATTCAAATAATTGGACCAGAAAGAGGGGTAAAGTTCAGGCAGGGTTTTAACCAATTTTGGATTTACAGGATGTATTCTCTGAGTTCTTAATATGGAAAGTAACAATCATACGAATAGAATGTAACAACCAGATCAAAGTTACCAAGAAGGAAGTATGTCCCCCATCTTCAGAGTAATGTTTAGGGGCATATCATGTCATTTTAAAATTCATCCAATGCCAGTTCTAGAACTCTCCAGTAGCATTAAGGCTCGCTCAGAGTTTATCCGATCTGAAGCATAAGGATTTCTAACCTTTATCTCTTTCTCCCGCCACAGGCCAGGTGAGGGCTGCTCCAGGATTAATGCCGACAGGATCACATCACAGCCTATAGCTGGGTATAGGGTTATCTTGCTATCGCAAGTGTCTTCAAGCATGTATGAATCCCTTTCTAGGGTGTACGAAGTATCCTGCGGTAGGTCTCTCTGCAAATCAAGCATTGCTACCGGCATAATAGCTCTGTGACAGACCAATGGCAGAGCATGAAGCAGACCGGGGTTCTGAAGACTCATTCCCAGTGATCTTTGTTCCCGTTTCTGCAGGCACTCCTCCATGAAGTGGGTCGGGTCCTTAATTGTAGGGTTCCGGATGTCCGTGGTCGTATCTAGCAAATTAACCCCAGTGCTTGTTATTCCTTCCCCATGCATAGACCATGTAGTTGATTTTCGGCTTGGCAACATCTCTGCTATAGCGTTCAGCAGTTGTAACTCCATACGCTGAAGTGAAGTCTCTAGGATAGATAGAACCCTTTGTTTCCAGTCATCTACAGCCGCCATTTTCCCACCCCGTGGTCTGTAATCGTTGCTATCTTTAAAAGCTGGAATCCAGAGTATATACTCTGCTAAGGCTATTATTTTTAATCAATAGCATCTATGAGGGATATATCTTATTGGGGTCTTTAGCAGGGCACCTGGTAAGTAGTGTAAACTATCAATTTACCCCTAAAATCGATCAAAATATTCATATTTTAATGTCAGGTTAGCGCACTTGAGAATATACGATTGGGTTTGAGCATGAGTAGGGTGTTTTTTTCCACTTTTCTTGCTTCATTCTAGTAAAGTTAGTTCTTTAGTGGGAGTGTTAAATACCATTTAACTTGTAATCTGGCCCTAAGTATTTATTTGAAAGGATACTAAACCCAAATTTCTTCGTTCATGATTCAGATTCAGCATGCAATTTTAAGTTTAGTAGCCGGCCCATTTTAGGTTCAGCACCCTGGATAGCGCTTGCTTATTGGTGGCTACATTTAACCACCAATAAGCAAGCATAACCGAGGTTCTGAACCAAAAATGGGCCGGCTACTAAGCTTCACATTCCTGCTTTTTAAATAAAGATACCAAGAGAACAAATACAAATTGATAATAGGAGTAAATTAGAAAGTTACTTAAAATGACATGCTCTGTCTGATTCAGTAAAGAAAAAAAAATTGGGTTTAGTATCGCTTTAAAGGGACATAAAACCCCAAATTGTTATTTTGTCATTTATAGTTTACATTTTTTTGCTGCCATAATGCTGCATCAGCCTTCTATGCGTGCACTCACATTGGATAAAATAATTTAGACGGTAAGCTCTGTAGGGGATCTCAATGATCAAAAACATACAGCCATGGAGAGAAATCACGCAAAATATTTAAGTTTTTAGACCTTATATTGTAATATCCTTCTTGTCCAGAACCCTGTATAGCGAGGTAAACAGCTATCAAGCTAACGTTTGCCTTAATAAAGGAAAGAAATAAGAAAATATTTATGCTCCATTCCAGCCAAAATTGGAATCCACACAAAAGCATTTGAGTTTTGAATGGAATCATCTTTGTAATATACAAGCATTAGCAAAAATGCTTCTAAGAAATGTTGTAGCTGTTTAAAAAGTGTATTTAAATATGCACCGTGCACCAGCATTTTAAGCACAGCATTTGCTCGGAAAGCCTATGGTGCCTGTACTATCTGGTAATGGCTCAATTTGTTAATTGCTGACATAATACAAGCCCCACTTGCACTATGAGTAGCTGCAGTAATTAAAATGTTAGTGCATTGAGAATATCTAGCTATGCTTCACATGCAGAGAAAAAACATTGCTAACTTTTACTACATGCAATTATGCTAATACATGTATATTGCAAAAATGTTTCTATTCAAAGATGCAATTCATCCATGTGTATTTTAGCTTTGACCGGAATGTCCCTTTAAGTACTGGTCAAATGTTGTGCAGAAGTTTACTGCTCCTATGAGATTTGCTTTTCCGTAAGAATCCCTGTAAGTAAAATGCTACATTAGCTCACAACCCCTTTCAGATCATAGCTGCAGTGCTCTACATACATCAGACTATTCGCAGGTTCTCTTTGCATTATTTTCAGCTAAAGATGTGAGTATTCTGGGAAATGTGTCAGGATTTGTATTATTTCCTCTGCAGCATTGCCTGATACGACAGCGCCTGATAAATATAAAATCTGCTCTGATACTCGATGTGACCATTACCCGGAGTACAGGAAACCTCAGTAATGGCATCTTACAGGAACCACATCATAATGAGCTCATATTAAATCCATTTCTTGCAGCCATATTGGTAATGAGAAAGAAGAAACAACTCTTGCACAATAAAACATAATGTTTTCTACATTACGATGCGGTATGTCCATTTTATTTTAGGAAAAATCTCTTTACATCCCATTTGCTAGAGTCGCATGTATCATATTTACGTCTAGCTTTTTACATCAGATATTTAAAAGCTACTGTAAATTATATATCTAACTCCTTGGTACTCTTAAAGGAACATGAAACCCAAAAAATGTTCTTTCATGATTTAGGTAGAACATACAATTTTAATCAACTTTCCATTTTACTTCTGCTATCAAATTCGCCTCATTCTCTTTGGTATCATTTGCTGAAGGAGCAGCAATGCACTACTGGTTTCTAACTGAATACATGGGTGAGCCAATGACGATCAGTATATATATGCAGCCACCAATCAGCAGCTAGAACCTAGGTTATTTGCTGCTTCTGAACTTTCCTAGATAAACCTTTCAGCAAAAGATAACAAGAGAAGGAAGCAAATTAAATAATAGAAGTAAATTGGAGAGTTGTTAAAAATTGTATCCTCTATCTGAATCAAGAATGTCTGATTATGACTTCACTGTCCCCTTAAGGACATTAACATATTTTGTTAAAATCTATATAATATATTTTAGCAATTAAACACTGTTTTATAAAAGATCTGCATACACAATAAATGCTTTAACCCCTTGAGTGCTGACGACGGCTCTAAGCCGTCACAGAGTTTTCCACACTGGTGCTAACGACGGCTCAGAGCCATCACTAGCACTCTCTCACCTTGAAGGAGTTCTGGGGGCTCCCACCCGCTCCTACCCCGGCGATCAGGCCTGCATAGTGACAGGCATCGCCGGGGCTTCACATTATGCGCGGTGATGTCAGGTGCAATAACGTGATGACGTCACCGTGCAACTTTATTTAAAATGAACAATGTTACGTATAGGAGCAGGGAGCATGCTGCTTAGAAGCCTGTATCTTAGGCATCTAAGCAGCTACAGACCCCCAAGACCCACCATTGGAAAGGTAATCGCCTAATCTTTCTAACAGTGTAAGTATTGAGGATCCCTTAAACAGCTTAGCACCCAGGTGGGAAAGTGCTTAGCACTCAAAGGGTTAAAAGACCTAAACTGCTATTTTATTAGTAACATTTTGTATAGTTTTGCAGGGGAGGGGAATAACAATTAAAACACCTTGTGAATATTAGAAATGCTGTGTTCTAGGGATGGAAATAAATGATGTCTAAATTAAAAGGATCTGAAACTAAAAAAGAATACAATTTAAAAAAAGTTTCCAATTTGCTTCTGTTATCAAATTTGCTCCGTTCCCATGATATTCTTTGTTGAAGAGATACCCAGGTAGGCGTCTGGAGCACTGCATTGCAGGAAATAGCGCTGCCCGCTAGTGTTCTTACAAATGGGTACATTCTTGCAAAACTGCTGCCATATAGTGCTCCAGAGACACGCGCCTAACCTTATTTCCCTGCTTTTCAGCAAAAGACACAAAGAGAACAAAAATGATAATAAACGTAAAATAGAACGTTGTTTAGTATCGCATGTTCTACCTAAATGATGAAAGAAAACAATTCTGTTTCATGTCACTTTAAACGTTCATTTTACTTCTATTAACACATTTACTCTTGGTATCCTATGTTGAAAAAGCATATCTACTAGGTAGGTACATGAGCAGCAATGCATTATTGGTAGCTATTGGGCAGTGATGGCTAACCTTAGCACCCCAGATGTTTTGGAACTACATTTCCCATGATGCTTAGTCAAGCTGCAGTCTAGTTGAGCATCATGGGAAATGTAGTTCTGAAACATCAGGGGTGCCAAATTTAGCCATCACTGCTATAGGGTGATTGGTGGCTACCCACATATGCATCTTATCATTGACTCATAAGATGTAGTCAGCTAGTTTCCCCTACTGCATTCCTTTACATTAGATTATTTTCTTTTTGCACTTTTATGTCCCTTTAAAAATACATTTCTCTAACTAAAAAGAACATTATATTTTTATACTTGAATGTCGCTTTAATGAATTTAATAGCATTCAAGATTTTCTATGACATATTTTTATTCCCCAAAAATACTATTTTGGAAATATCCCAAACTGAAGCTCCTGTATGTGCAACATACACAGTCAAGAGTCTCATTAGCAATTACAGCAGACAGGAATCAGGTGGCAGCTGTGCATTTGCCAAGCTTGGTGCCAGTTTAATACATGTGACACTCTGCAAATCATTATTTGCTCCTCGTTTGCAATCTCCAGCTAATCTTACAGATAGAGAGGTGACCGTAAGTGCATTACTTCCAAGAAATTATTCCCAAGTGCTCATCATTCCTCAGCTAAAACATGAATTAAACAAGATAAGGGCACTGTGATTATTTGTTGTTCTGCCAGCCATGTTCTAATCTAGCCAGGGTAGTGCATTGTGACCTTGTAATGCACTGCTTGATCTGTTCACAGCTTGATATCAGCAGAGTCTGTCTGAGCTACATGACCTAGCAAATGACATTCAGCTTTTTCCTACGTTTACTGGGGGAGTCAGCTCTCATCTTTATAAAGTAGAACTCATCAGTTCAAAGATTTATTAAAGGGACACTAAATCCTTGATTCAGATAGAGCATGCAATTTTAAGCAACTTTCTAATTTACTCCTTTTATCAATTTTTCTTCGTTCTATTGTTATCTTTATTTGAAAAATCAGGAATGTAAGGTTAGGAGCTAGCCCATTTTAGGATAGCGCTTGCTGATTGGTTTATAGATTTAGTCACCAATAAGCAAGCATAACCCAGGTTCTGAACCAAAAAATGGGCCGTCTCCTAACCTTTACATTCCTGATTTTTAAATAAAGATAGCAAGAGAACGAAGCAAAATTGATAATAGGTGTAAATCAGAAAGTTGCTTAAAATTACCTGCTCTACCTGAATCATTAAAGAAAAAAAAAAAAAAAGATTTATTATCCCTTTAAGTTTCATGGTTACCAGTCCATCATTCCTCAACAATTTGAGCATATTGCTATCATTATAGTGAATAAACCACTGGGCAGAGCTTCCAGCTGTTGGACTGTCAAGGGCTTTACCCTGCTGGCCGCCTCCTATGGAAGAAATCTACAACTGTGCTTACTCAGAAATTCCCAAATACACATAGCCAACCCTGGACCATCCAACTCTGCCTCAAGACCACCCAACCCCCACCTCAAATTTCCCAGAATCTGACCTACGGCTATCAGTTAATAGATGCTGGGAAGGATGGTAAAGTGACATGACAGACAAAATTAAAGGGACAGTCAACACCAAAATAGTTATTGTATAAAAAGATATAAAATCCCTTTATTACCCATTCCCCAGCTTTGCACAACCAACATTGTTATATTAATATACTCTATAACCTTTAAATGTCTGCCTGTTTCTAAGACACTACAGACAGCCTCTTATCACATGCTTTTGTATTTGATTTTCACAACAGGAGACTGCTAGTTCATGTGAGCCATATAGATAATATTGTGCTCTCACCTGTGGAGTTGTGCAGGACACAGCACTAACTGGATAAAATTCAAGTCAATAAATAATAAATAAATAGCCATGTGATCAGGGGGCAGTCTGCAGAGGCTTAGATACAAGGTAATCACAGAGATAAAAGGTGTATTAATATAACAGTGTTGTTTATGCAAAACTGGGGAATGGGTAAAAAAGGGATTATCTATCTTTTTAAACAATAAACATTTTGGAGTTAACTGTTCCTTTAAACTTTTTTTGATTTAGATTGCACATGCAATTTTAAAAAAAAACTTTTCAGTTTAATTTATGGTAGGCTCAGGATAGTGCACGTGCTTTGCAAACACTGATGCCTAATAGTGCTCTACAATGTACAACATTGTTATAAGCACTGCTGCCTTATAGGGCTAAGGAAAGGTGCACATTCTTGAGCCTACCTTGATATACTCTTTATATTTAAATAATAACGTGACATCCCTTAAGGGGACAGTTAAATCTTTTTTTTCATGACCCCAATAGAGCATGCAATGTTAAAGAACTTTCCATTCCAATTAACTTCTATTATTTAACTTGTATCATTATCTTAGTGTCCTTTGTTGAAAATCATACCTAGGTAGGCTCAGGAGCAGGAATGCACTACTAGGAGATAGCTGTTGTTTGGTGGCTGTACATATGGGCATATGCCTCATATTATCCTATGGGCTCCATTTACTAATGGCCGAATGGACAAGGGCGGACATCTCCACCCTGCTTGTGCATTGCTGTCCCTTGCTCGCACCGCCAATTGCGCATGAGCAGGGGCTGTCAATCACCTTGGTTGGATAATTCCAGGGGGATCGAGGGATGCCACTTTAGAGTTAGCGTAGTAGGTTAAGAAGAAGCGACTGCAGGCTCAAATTCACAGCTTCTTAAATGGAGCCTTATGTGTTCAGCTACCTCCCAGTAGTGCATTGCTTCAACAAAGGACTGTAGCAAAATCTTTTTTTTAGTTTCATGTCCCTTTAATAATCTACTGTTTGTTGTGATAATAAATATGTGAGACTGACTCTCCAAAAATACAAATCTTTTAATAAATAAACTGATGATCATGAGTAAAAAATATGTGTAATCATAAAAAAATGTAATTAGTAAAGTCTTCAGGTCAGAAGGAAAAGCAGGCAACAGACTAATTGGCAGAGACCTTTTATCACTAAACAGTCATCTATTTTGGCTGACTAAGTATAATTAGGCTTTACAATTCTTAGCAGTTGAAGTAATATTTGGATGTAGACAGAGGTTACAGCAGACACATTTTCACAAAAAGTTGGATACATTTCCCTGTATTGTTTCCAACACTACCTGTACTTGCAAGTTCTTTACTGTTTTCATAAAAGGTACTGTAACTTATGCCAAACGTCATTTTCCCAGGAGCAACAGTCTTATTAAGAAAGTGTAATAACGGAAGAACTTGCACATAGATTACAGTTATTCAGTAAAAGATTTAGCTAATATTTTAACGTCTGTCTGTGCAATGGTTTTGAATTAGTGACAATGCTGAACCACTGATTCCAAAACGCTTCTCCCAAAAAACAGACTCAAGGCATGATAAACTATATTATTATAGGGGAATTCTAATGCAAGAATTATATTTGTTTTGAGTTACTTATTCCTGCAAATGGGGTTAAACACATAGATAAAGTCCCATAAAGGAGAGTATTTCAGCTATTTTTATCTAGTACTCTGACTTTGGGTTTGATAACCAGAAATGTCATTGCCTTCAGTTTGATTGCTACTATATTGATTGAGGGAGCTTTGCAATTGCAGGTATTAGCATTGCCTTTATACTCCAGGGGCATAATTACAGGGGTCTAATATGCCTTAAGAGATTGGGTCATGCCTCTAGAGGGCACATCTGGCCCTGCAATCAGTAGTGCATCAGTACAGAAGTCCTGGCGAGGCCTGGGCACCACCTACATAATGTCTGCTACCTCTGTGTGCCCCCTTATGTGAAAAAAGATCCACAGTTTAAGGAAATCATATCTGTTTGCCTTTAGAACATTGTTGCAGTTTCCAAGATGGCAGTCACATTGCTACTGTACAGAAAAACCTCCCACCATATTTGGACTGGGCAAGTGTATATCCTCTATCTAGCGTAAACTTACTAAGGGAAGGATAACTCATAGGGCCCTATAATTAAAAGGTAGCTGACATGGAAAGTAATCAAACAAATCTTTTTTTAGCATTATATTATAATATATGTGTCTCTCTTTTACATTCAGAACCCTGTATAGAGAGATAAGCAGAATTTGCCTTTCTAACATTCTTTGATGAAACTTTTTAGATGATGATACTTTTTAGATGATGAAACTTTTTAGATGATGTGACTTTTTAGATGATGAGACTTTTTAGATGATGAAACTTTTTAGATGATGTGACTTTTTAGATGATGAGACTTTTTAGATGATGAAACTTTTTAGATGATGTGACTTTTTAGATGATGTGACTTTTTAGATGATTAGACTTTTTAGATGATGAAACTTTTTAGATGATGAAACTTTTTAGATGATGTGACTTTTTAGATGATGAGACTTTTTAGATGATGTGACTTTTTAGATGATGAGACTTTTTAGATGATGAGACTTTTTAGATGATGAGAATTTTTAGATGATGAAACTTTTTAGATGATGAGACTTTTTAGATTATGAGACTTTTTAGATGATGTGACTTTTTAGATGATGAGACTTTTTAGATGATGAGACTTTTTAGATGATGAGAATTTTTAGATGATGAAACTTTTTAGATGATGAGATTTTTTAGATTATGAGACTTTTTAGATGATGTGACTTTTTAAGTGATGTGACTTTTTAGATGATGAGACTTTTTAGATTATGAGACTTTTTAGATGATGAGACTTTTTAGATGATGAGACTTTTTAGATGATGTGACTTTTTAGATGATGAGACTTTTTAGATGATGAGACTTTTTAGATGATGAGACTTTTTAGATGATGAGACTTTTTAGATGATGAGACTTTTTAGATGATGAGACTTTTTAGATTATGAGACTTTTTAGATGATGTGACTTTTTAGGTGATGTGACTTTTTAGATGATGAGACTTTTTAGATTATGAGACTTTTTAGATGATGAGACTTTTTAGATGATGAGACTTTTTAGATGATGTGACTTTTTAGATGATGTGACTTTTTAGATGATGAGACTTTTTAGATGATGAGACTTTTTAGATGATGAAACTTTTTAGATGATGAGACTTTTTAGATGATGAGACTTTTTAGATGATGTGACTTTTTAGATGATGAAACTTTTTAGATGATGTGACTTTTTAGATGATGAAACTTTTTAGATTATGAGACTTTTTAGATGATGAAACTTTTTAGATGATGAGACTTTTTAGATTATGAGACTTTTTAGGTGATGTGACTTTTTAGATGATGTGACTTTTTAGGTGATGTGACTTTTTAGATGATGAGACTTTTTAGATGATGAGACTTTTTAGATTATGAGACTTTTTAGATGATGAGACTTTTTAGATGATAAGACTTTTTAGATAATCTTGCCAGAGCAGAGAGCTTTAGATTATTAGCGCATAGTCACAGAGACTATAACCATTTATATAACTGTTGCTAATAACATCATTACCCCAACCCCTCATACCCGATGTCTTGGGTCTTTATTTCACGCCTCACATTCAGTCTTTTGCCAATTCCTGCCGTTTCCAACTTTAAAACATCTCCAAAATTTTCCACTTCCCCACACAAGACACAACTAAGACTTTAATCCACTGGGGCATATTTATCAAGCTCTGTATGGAGCTTGAAGTCCCTTGTTTCTGGCGAGCCTTCACTACCCTTGATATTTTTAATTTGAAATGTACCTTGGTGCCCTTCACTAACGTCTGCACTAATGTCCGCCACAGCCTTGGTCTGTGCCTATCCCTGCTCACGGGTGATTTGTTTGCGCTCTATAAGTACCCAATAGATAGATAGATAGATAGATAGATAGATAGATAGATAGATAGTCATAAGTATCTAATTGGTAATTGGGTAACTAGTGATACCTTTTGAAAGAGAATCTTTTATAGAAGAAATATCTTGTTGTTTCTTTCCATCTCTTAGGAATAAGTTGAAAAGTCTAAGCTTTTTATTTCATTTTGCATAAAATTCACATGCAGTTTAAACATGAATTTTGTATAATTTACTAGGTGTAGTGGAACTGATGCATTACAGTTATTAAAACACTTCCATGTCCCTTTAACCATTTGTTTTAAGTTGTTGGCTGGGTTCTAATGTTGTCTTTGTTTCTGTGTAACATATATAAAATATGCATGCTCTGCTGCTGTTATCATATGTGTCACAATTTCTTCAGTACATTATTTTAAAGATGCAATTCCACTTAGTTGTGTGTAAAAAGAACAGTGCACTGCTATTTACATTATTTTAAATTTGATTATGGAAGTACATTGGATACTGTGTTATAGGGACATGAAACATATATATATACATATATATATATATATATTCACTTCTATAATATGTATTTGTGTGTGTGTGTATATATATATATGTCCCTCTTATTGTCAAAAAGGGGTGATTGGTGGCCATGACAACTGTTGATCCTGAGTGACTTGTCAACTGTGTTTTTTAGGGAAACACATATGGCTCCCAATCATGTCTTTACCTATGTGTTGAACTTGTTTGCATGAGGGGGTTAAATGCATACCTAGGATTAGTAATGATAAAACGTAGAGTATTTCATTTTTTGCATTAGACTGTCCCTTTTTTTTTTTCTTTTTTTTTTTAAATTTTAAATGCTTTATTGAAACATTCACAATACAGTCATAATTAAGAACATCAGTTGTTAAAGTTACAGGAGCAATAGTCATATCCAGCAAGTTGTGCATGATGGTAAGACGCACGAAGCGTAGTCCACAATATATAATAAGAGAACTGAGCTCTCAAAGTTCTCAGCGAAATATAGTGTCCTTCAACATAATAGGGAAATAGCATCTGTATTCAACATTGACATGTAATTATGACAGTGTGATCATTTTTGAACAGCAAATAATTAACAGACATTTCAGAGTTGACTCACAGGTAGTATATGTATATCAACAAAATAGAGCGAGACTGTCCCTTTTAATGTGAATGGAAACTATTAAGTCTTAAAGGGCCAGTCAGATAGTGAATGTCATTTTAAATAACTTTCCAACTTTCTTCAATTATCTAAAATGCTTTGCTCTCTTGGTATTATTTGTTGAAAAGTATACCTAGGTAGACTTAGTATCAGCAATGCACTACTGGGAGCTAGCTGGAGATCGGTGGCTGCACATATATGTTTCTTGTCATTGGCTCACCTATGTAGTCAGCGCCCAGTAATGCATTGCTGCACCTTCAACAAAGGATACAAAGGGAATAAAGCAAATTTAAATAGAAGTACATTGGGAAGCTATTAACAATTTGGTTTCATGTTGTGCTTGTTATTATGATTCTATCACACACACGGCTATATACAGTATATATATATATATATATATATATACAGGTGGCACCTAGAAGTGATTAGAAAGAGATATTCTTGGTAAATAGCTGGACTTACCCCCATGATTTTCGTATTACAACGGGCGCATGTTGGAGCAAAGAACTGCTCATAGCAATGTTCACAATAAACACTCTTCTGCTCCTCCACAAAGCTCACATCAGCCAAGGATGTCTTGCAGTAGGCACAGTTAAACTCCTCTGGATGCCATGACCGGCCCATAGCCACAATAAAAGGTCCACTGTGCACAAAGCAGAGGTTAGTGAAGCTCACAAAATGCACCATACATTAATATTAAAGGGACATTGTACTTTTGTAGATGATCCATTTATATAGCCCACCTAGGTGTGTTTTTGAAACAGTGTATAGTTTTGCTTATTTTTAAATAACATTGTGCTGATTTTCAGACTCCTAACCAAGCCCTAAAGATTTAGATGTAGATTGATGTATACAAACTTCACATTGCTCCGGTTTGTATAAAGGGTCTTTTCATGTACCGGGGGGAGGGGGGAGGTCTGCTCTCAGCCCCTTTCAGTGGGTGTCCCAGCTTAATCTCATCAACAGTGTTAAACTGGGAGCTTCTAAGTAAGTACACTGGATTTTTATATTGGTATCTGTGCATATAATTCTTTATAGCAGTATCTATTACATGCAGTTAAAAAAAAACATTTAAAGGGACAGTATAAAGTGGCACAGTGCCAGATGTGAGCCTCAAACCTACATATCAAGTGTGGCGGATGATACTGGTAAAAGTCATCATCAACTTATTTTTTATTTTTTTTATTTAAATCTTCTACAACCATTAACCCTCTGTTTGTCCTGGGTAGAGCAAAAGATGTAGAAAAAAAGGAAGATCCTAGTACTGACAAGTGTTCCCTCTAAGGCCAGTTTTGTTAGCAGCCCAGCATTGAAACAGTTAATTAGAGAAATTAGCAATCACTACCCAATGCAGACTGCAAGGTGTGGTTCCCTTATTAACTGTTTCACTGCTGGGCCACACACAAAACTGGCCTTAGAGGGAACACTAGTACTGACACCATTGGAGACTCTGCAATACTGTCTGGGGCCGCTTAGTACCCTCCAGCACCCCTCTAAAACTAAAGTACTCTTTCATGTGTTTAAAACTGTATGTTTTAAACCTCAAAAAATTTAAAAAGGTGAAACACAAAGAGGTTAAATGCAAAGGGGTTAAACACACAGTAGAAGTGCTGCAGAGTACTACTGGTCCTGAGCGAAAACTGTTGATGATCCTACTCAGCTGTGTAACTAGCGATACTAATTGGATTATCAGATGATTTCTAAATCAAGTCCTTTAAAAGCTTGTTATCCTATTGGTCCTTTGGTCCTCCAAATTGTCACTAGTTAATAAGGATAATTGCCAACAATAATATTTAATTTTATTAGAATTCATATCAATTGTTTTTTTTTTTTTAATTACATGCACATTATTCAAAGATGATAGATAATGTGTAAGATCTGCTATTATACGTTGCTATTGGTTACCGGATGATGCTGTTGCAGTGTCCGCACAGGGGAGTCCTGCTGCTTGCAGGGAACTTTTCCGCACGCTGTATTAGACCCCTGGGAGCCTGAGCTGGTGACGGTGCCGCAGGCTGAGGGTGGTAGGGTTGAGTGGATATTGGA
The DNA here is from genome assembly GCF_027579735.1 of Bombina bombina. Classification (NCBI taxonomy): domain Eukaryota; kingdom Metazoa; phylum Chordata; class Amphibia; order Anura; family Bombinatoridae; genus Bombina; species Bombina bombina. The sequence goes on along the minus strand of NC_069507.1, from coordinate 39,928,614 downwards.
GCAAGAGGAGGAGGGGCAGCTTTTGGCAGGATGTGTTTAGTCACAGTGGAGGTAGTTTTGCCTGGTGCAAATTTCTGAGAAAATGAATCATCTGTTACCCATGGGGGGCGACTGGATGGCTCCTGTTGGGGAGGTGCATATGTCATTGGCTGTGGCTGTGGCTGTGACTGCACTGGGGCAGGAGCTGAGGAAAAACAACAATATAACAATATGATTGGCTATAGTGTGAACACTTCTTTAAACAAAATTTTTTTTAAAAAAATGTGTCACATTAAAGGGACAGTTCACCCTATCTTGTTTTTTCCGTTTAATTTGTTCTCAATGATCCATTTAACCTGCTAGAGTGTATTAAATTGTCTACAAGTAGCTTCTTTACCTTTATTTTGCATTTGAAATAGCTTATATTACCCATAGTATCCCTACCTATACTGAAAGTTTATGTACTTAAGTATTGTCTATAAAAAGGCTGGCAGTAAGAGATTGGCTAAATTATTGTACTGCATGTGTTTCTGGGAATAATACGTGTTCTGCTCAGGGATGTATTACTGTAAGAACAGTTTTAATTGTGCTGTGTGTTTGTATCACTGACAGAAAGAGTTAATAGCTAATAATTGTGGGAAATATAATTGTGGGAGACTGTAAAATAGTTTGGGCAAATAAGGGAGATCCCTGGAAACAAGGGAGGGTTGGTAACCCTAGTATATGCTTTACTATTAAGGTGCTTTCTCTTTTTTAGATAAAAAAACATTTTTTTCCCTAAGGCAAAGCCAGTTTTTCTTTTTATCAGCAAGTCAAGGCATATTGCTTCACTAAGCCAAGACAAAGCAGCATACGGCAGCACACTGAGTCTTCAGGAGGTTGCTAAGCTTTAATGGAAATTATTCAGCCCCTCAGACATTCTGTTTCCTGGTTCCCATTTTCTATCCCAACATCACAGCCTACAGGCCCATTTATCAAGCTCCGTACGGAGCTTGAAGGGCCGTGTTTCTGGCGAGTCTTCAGACTCGCCAGAAACACAACTTATGAAGCAGCGGTCTAAAGACCGCTGCTCCATAACCCTGTCCGCCTGCTCTGAACAGGCGGACAGGAATCGCCGGACATCAACCCGATCGAATACGATCGGGTTGATTGACAGCTCCCTGCTGGCGGCCGATTGGCCGCGAGTCAGCAGGGGGCGGCGTTGCACCAGCAGCTCTTGTGAGCTGCTGGTGCAATGTTAAATGCGGAGAGCGTATTGCTCTCCGCATTTAGCGAGGTCTTGCGGACCTGATCCGCAGTGTCGGATCAGGTCCGCAAGCCCTTTGATAAATGGGCCTGCTAATGTTTACCTTGGTGTGAACTCCTCTAAACCTTACAGGGATATGATATCCTGCTCTGGTTCAGAGGAGAACCGCCATCAGGCTTAAAACATATAAACTACTTCAAACAAAGACCTCTGTATAGCAAGAGAGCCCCTTTAACTCATAGGGGTTTAATGTATTGAAAACCAATGAGCTGAAGCCATTTTTGTGACAGCTAGTGGTTTAAATAAGGCAGATTAGGGTTTAAAGATGCACATTGTGTTATTACTCCTGAACAGGGAGTGCCATATGCGCGTACCAATCTACCAGTTAGCTTCTACAGAACCAATTCTACAGTGTGCTTGATGAACAAGCTTAAAGGGACAGTGTACTGTAAAAATCTTTCCTCTTTAATTTGTTTCCAATGATTCAATTGCCTCCTCGAGTCTACAATTGTTTACAGTCTTTACTTTTATTTTGATATTTAAAATAGCTATTTTGCCTGTGGTATTCCCACCTATACTGCAATTTAAATATTTAAAGGGACAGTCTACAATAGAATTGTTATTGTTTTAAAATATAGATAATCCCTTTATTACCCATTCCCCAGTTTTACATAACCAACACAGTTATATTAATGTACTTTTTACCTCTGTGATTACCTTGTATCTAGGAACCTTCTTCCAGCCCCCTGATCACATGACTGTGACTGTTTATTATCTATTGTCTTAAATTTAGCATTGTTTTGTGCTAGATCTTAAATAACCCCCTGTGCCTCAACACAGTGTTATCTATATGGCCCACATGTACTTTCTGTCTCTTTGTGTTGAAAAGAGATTTAAAAAGCATGCAATAAGAGGCAGCCCTCAAAGGCTTAGAAATTAGCATATGAGCCTACCTAGGTTTAGTTTAAACTAAGAATACCAAGAGAAAAAAAGCAAATTTGATGATAAAAGTAAATTGGAAAGTTGATTAAAATTAAAAGTCCTATCTGAATAATGAAAGTTTAATTTATACTAGGCTGTCCCTTTAATTATCAGCTATAGAAAATCTATGTAAATATAGCCAGCAGAAGAAAGTATACTTCCAGGGGGGGTTAGGAAAATAATAGAAAATAGAAAGAGGAATCACTAGCCTACATAAAGTGATTTTGTTGATGCATCAGTAAAACAGCAGGCGATGACCCACTGGTTTCTCATGGGCGGTGCCACAAAGGTAGGGGGAGGGCCACAGATGTGCTGCATGTGGGGCTGGCTGTCACATGGGCGGTACCCTGTTAAGTCAGCCTTTGAGAAGTGAAGCTGGGGTGATCTCTGGTTCTGATTATGCCCCCCTCCCATGTAACATATGATCACACCCATGGCCCTGCCCCTCCTATCATGACCACACCCATAAATACTTCCAGGAAATGTTGGGTGGTAAACAGGTTGGATTTGTTTTAAATCAAATCGATTTTAATCACTATTTAAAAATGAAAAACTCATGATTTAGAGAGAACATGGTGGTAACGTGTGTAATTTGCTCTAATATACTCTATCTCTATCCTGCTGGTCTTTTAAATTCAAGGCTGTAAATTCATTGGAAATGAAATAGGTAGCCTGATTATTGTCTGGTGATACTAAACAGTACGAGATTGTAATATAAACTGTTTAATTATGTATAGTAAAAAAACGTAGCAATATACTTTCATTATTTACTTGTTCTCTTTTCCTGTAATTTAACTCTGAAATAGTTGATTTTCTAAATTCCACTGAGTTTCTAAGTGTTGGTAAACTCTCCCTTTTTTTAAATCAGATCCGGAATTTTAGTGATATTTTAGATGGATTTTAATTCATCAGTTGTAATGAAGATGCGCTATAACTTACTTTTTTAATATGTTTATGAAATTGAATATTAAAAATTAAGTTATAGTGCATCTTCGTTACAACTGATGAATTCAAATCCATCTAAAATATCACTTACATTTTGAATTTGATTTTTAAATGTGGAGAATTTACCATTATTTTAAAGGGATATTGTACACTAGATTTGCATAAATGTTTTGTATATGATCTATTTATATAGCCCATCTGGGAGTGTATTTTTAACAATGTGTAGGTTTGCTTATTTTTTAATAACATTGTGCTGATTTTCAGACTCCTAACCAAGCCCCCCAGTGTCAGATGTATACATGCGTTTCTAGACCACTGCTGGCTCCTGTTTGTCTAATCTGTCTTTTCATATGCAGGAAAGGGGAGTGTCTGCTCTTTTTGGTTACCCAGCCCTTTTCAGTGGGTGTCCCAGCCAAACCTCATCTACAGTGCTAAACTGGGATCTTCTAAGTAAGTTTTTAAAAAGTTTTTACTGGATTTTTATATCAGTATCTGTGCATATTCTTCTTTATAGTAGTGTCTATTACATGCCGTTATATGAAAATTGGTGTAAACTGTCCCTTTATGTTTTCTATTTACCTCTCCTTCAAATGATTAGGGACAGATATAAAACATACAATCAAAGAGACTGTGCAAACAAGGCTGTGGGGAACGTAGGATTTTTTAAGTAATTATCTAAGAGTTTCCACATATCCTTTGACCCTATATTTGTCCCTAACTGTCCTCAGCAGAAGAGAGAGAGAGGTTAATAGAAATATTCATTTTAAACATTGTAGTGAATAGCAGACAACAAAACAATGCACGTTATACAAAAATAATGACCTAGCTATCATTTTTTTTGTCTGACGACTGAAGCACAGAGATTGGCTCCTCCCAATAAGGCTTAAAAAAAAAAAAAAACACACACAAAACAATAGCTGGGAACAAAGTGTTATTCTATAGCAAGATAACAGAAATGTCTTGTACTCACAAAGTGTTTACTGTCTCTTATTTTATTGGTCCTCAAATAACCCTTAAGACTTTACTACAGTTCCAAAGTATGTACTAGGGATCTTCAGACCATTTGTAAATCATTGCTGAGAACCTCCTACTCTGTACTCACAGCCCTTTTGTTCTGTGCCATGAATGGATTCTCACTTTACTGACTGATAAAAGGTTAACACCTTTAAAACATATATAGGGTCCTTCAGGCTCGCCGGAAACAGTAGTTATGAAGCAGCAGTCTAAAGACCGCTGCTCCATAACTTGTCCGCCTGCGGTCTTCTATCTGCTCGATCCTATACGATCGGCTTGATTGACACCCCCTTCTAGCGGCCGATTGGTCGCAAATCTGCAAGAGGCGGCATTGCACAAGTACAACAAGTAAATATAGAATATCTAGTCACAGGTACAGCTAGAAACCATTGTGACCAGACCAACATTTAAAGGGACAGTCTAGTCAAAATGAAACTTTCATGATTCAGATAGGTTATATAATTTTAAATAACTTTCCAATTTATTTTTATCAGCAAATTTACTTTGTTCTCTTGGTATTCTTAGTTGAAATCTAAACCTAAGTAGGCTCATATGCTAATTTCTAAGCCCTTGAAGGCAGCCTCTTATCTGAATGCATTTGACAGTGTTTCACATCTAGAGGGAGTTAGTTCATGTGTGCCATATAGATAACATTGTGCTCTCGCACGTGGAGTTACTTATGAGAGGGCCCTGATTGGCTAAAATGCAAGTTTGTCAAAAGAACTGAGATAAGGGGAAGTCTGCAGAGGCTTAGATACAAGGTTATCACAGAGGTAAAATGTGTACTAACCCCTTAAGGACTGGGCATTTCAGACTAAAATTTCCCCAAAAGACCAGAGCATTTTTGCCATTACTACATTTAAACAGAAATAGAGCCTTTTTTTATATTTAGTTATCAAAACTATATATATTTTATTTAGTAGACAACCCAAAGTATTGATCTAGGCTGATTTTGGTATATTTCATGCCACCATTTCACGGCAAATGCAATCAAATAAAAACAATGGTTAACTTTTTCACAAACTTTAGGTTTCTCACTGAAATTATTTACAAACAACTTATGCAATTATGGCACACATGGTTGTAAAAGTTTCTCTGGGATCCCCTTTGTTCAGAAATAGCAGACTTATATGGCTTTGACATTGCTTTTTGGTACTTAGAAGGCAGCTAGTTACAGCTGCGCACCACACTTTTATTATTCACAGAAGTGAAGGGGTTAATCAGGTAGTTTGTAAGGTTAATTTTAGCTTGAGGGGTCAATTTATGAAAGTGCGAGTGGACATCATACGATGTAGCGTATCATGTCAGCCGCACATCGATAAATGCAGACAGCATACGCTGTCAGCATTTATCATTACACAAGCATTGCCTCCCACACCACCAACGATCGTCACCACCGCTGTTCAATACAAAGAGAGCCAAAGAGAAGCTCTCTCTGCATCGGTAACTCTGCCTGTCTATTTCTGCACTTCCCCACTCGTGGGGCATGCAGAAATAGCGTGATCTCACTACTTTTAGCGAGATCGCAGCAGAGAGAGGCCCGGGACAGCAGCGTCGTACAGGGTACGGCGCTTGTCGTTAAGGGGTTAATATAACCGTGCTGGTTATGCAAAACTGGAGAATGGGTTATAAAGGGATTATCTATCTTTTTAAACAATAAGAATTCTGGAGTAGACTGTCCCTTAAAGCCAGTGGTCTCTGGGCACCTCCATTAGAGCCTGGGTATTCCTGGGCCACGACACAAGTCTGTATTTTATACCGACAAAAGAAAAAGCGGCAGTCTGTGATTTACTGTATAAAGTGAAAGTGAAGTTATAACATGATACAAATACCGGGACGGGTGTATTATTAATGCTGTAATCATATACCTGCTGAACGGGCCACAGAAGAGAGGTCAGAGGAAACTTACACACAGCAGTCAAACACTGCATGCAAAGCAACTTTTTAAAATCCTTTAAAACTGACTTTTTTATTACTATCTATCTATCTTTCTATCAATCAATCAATCAATCAATCAATCAATCAATCAATCAATCAATCAATCTATCTATCAATCATCTATCTATCTATCTATTTATCTATCTATCTATCTATCTATCTATCTATCTATCTATCTACAGTCATCCTCAAAAATATTTGCCCCCTGCATTTCTGTCAGATAATGCACCACTTCATCCAGAAAATTGTTGCAATTACAAATGTTTAGGCATTCTCGTGTTTATTTCTTTTGTTTGTATTGGTATGACACAAAAAAGTGGAGAAAAAAACTCCAATTCTGACACATTCCACGCAAAACTCCAAAAATGGAATGGACAAAATTATTGGCACCTTCTCAAAATTGTAAGAAATAATTGCATTCCAAGTTTGTGATGCTCCTGTAATTTGTAATTAAACTCACCTGTATTAATTAACAGGTGCTGACAATATAGAAATCACAAGGCAACCAGTTAACTCAACTTTTAAGTTGTGTGTGACCCAAAGCACGCGTAAAAAAGAAATGGTTTAAGACAAAGCGCTGGAGAGTACTGAACTGGCCAGCAATGAGTCCAGATCTCAATCCCATAGAGCAACAAACAAACAAAAGAAATAAACACGAGAATGCCTAAACATTTGTAATTGCAACAATTTTCTTGGTGAAGTGGTGCATTATCTGACAGAAATGCAAGGGGACAATATTTTTAGCCATGACTCTATCTATCTATCTATCTATCTATCTATCTATCTATCATCTATCTATCATCTATTCTTTATTACTATCTATCTATCTATCTATCTATCTATCTATCTATTTATAGTTTTTGCTAACCAGTTTTTCTCAGTTTAGTGATGAATGATGTAAAGATAATCCCAAATGTCCTTCTATAAAAACGCATGTGTCAAACTGAAAACTAATACCATGATGTGTTTGTTGATGGTATTTGTGTCTAATGCATTAGTCACAGCATTTTCTTGGGATGAAGCAATTGATTTTAGCACTTAGATAATTACCTTTTTTAGCGATATGTAGCAAGCCGTATTATGGGCACAGACGTAATAGAATCAGTAAGTAAGACTACCAAGCTATATATATACAGTATATACAGTGTATGTGTGTGTATAACAGGAACAAGTTTAAAGGGATAGAAAACACCAAAAATGTTATTGTTTAAAAAGCTAGATAATCCCTTTATTACCCATTCACCAGTTTTGCATAACTAACACAGTTATATTAATACACGTTTTACTGTGATTACCTTGTATCTAAGCCTCTGCAGACTGCTCCTTATCTCAGTTACATTAATATACCTTTTACCTCTGTGATTACCTTGTATCTAAGCTTCTGCAGACTGCCCCCTTATCTCAGCTCTTTTGACAGACTTGCATTTTAGGTAATAAGTACTGACTCTTAGGTAACTCCACGTGCATAAGCACAATGTTATTTATATGAAACACATAACCTAACTCCCTCTAGCTGTGAAAAACCGTCAAATGCATTCAGAAAAGAGGCGGCCTTCAGGGGCTTAGAAATTAGCATATGAGCCTACTAAGGTTTAGCTTTCAACTTAGAATACCAAGAGAACAAAGCAAATTTGATGATAAAAGTAAATTTGAAAGTTGTTTAAAATGACATGCCCTATCTGAATCATGAACGTTTAATTTAGACTTTACTATCCCTTTAATTTAATACTTACTAGAATTTTCAGCCCTATACAAATATTCAGATGCAGCTCTAGAGATTACAAAGCTGCAGACCAAATTCAGTAATGTGCCAGCTGTTTATTTAGATTTGGTTAACTTGTTGCTGGCACAAAAAAAAAAAGGAGTTAAAGTGTCAGTAAACCTAAAAAATAATGTTATATAATTCTGCACATAGTGCATAATTATATAGCATTATTTTAGTGCTATCATTATTAAACCTTTTTTTTCCATTTTAATTTTTTTAAAATATGCCTGTTTTACAGACCCGCTCTCTGCTCTCTGCTGAGCGGGTCTGTTTTTTTTACACAGCGCATCGGGCCAGCTGTATAGTCACAGCCCGGCCCGACTGCGCCATAACATTAAGTGCAGCTCGCTCCTGCTGTCAGACAGAGCAGGAGCGAGCTGCACTTAGTCTTATAGCGCGGTCGGGCCGGGCTGTGACTATACAGCTGGCCCGATGCGCTGTGTAAAAAAAACAGACCCGCTCAGCAGAGAGCGGGTCTGTAAAACATAGGCTGACCATATTGCCGCTTTAAAAAGGGACACATATGAAAAATACATATGTCAGGGCTGTTTTCAGGGCTGTTTAAAGAAATGTTTTGTATAAGTACCCTGACATATGTATTTTTCATATGTGTCCCTTTTTAAAGCGGCAATATGGTCAGCCTAGTAAAACAGGAATATTTTTAAAAAATTAAAATGGAAAAAAAGGTTTAATAATGATAGCACTAAAATAATGTTATATAATTATGCACTATGTGCAGAATTATATAACATTATTTTTTAGGTTTACTGTCCCTTTAACACAAACTGCACTTGTGCATCACTAAGTTCTTACTGGCTAAAATAATTTGAAGTTGTTTGATTTATTGAATTGTCTGAATGTCAATTAAATAGGGATGCATGTCTGCAAATGTAAGCTTTAAGTTACTTATCATTGACTTATGTTATTAGACTATTCTGGGATGGAGAGGTTTGTGACTCAATCAGGGAGATCAGGGGGGGGGAGTTCAGTGAACTTTTGGGAGGAGTTACGATAAAAATAGGGTGGAATTTGATGGGATTGGGTGTGGTTAGTCAGATTAGATCAATAGGTGGATGTTAAATATGGTTTTGAGAGGCCCTTAAACAAGTGAATACCTAATTGGTAACCTGCTTAACCCTATGGTTGAGCTTTCCCTAAAATTTTATATGGAAAACACAGTTCCACTGTTGACTGTTCCATAACTGAAATCAATCAAATCTTTCTACTATACACTGAATTTAGAATATATGTAAAGAGGAGGAACATTTGTTTAATAAATTACTCAAAATTAATGTCATAATGGGGGTTGTAGTTTTTTTTACGATATGTGGTACAATATACAGCTTGTTATTGTTTTAGTGAGCTATAAACTATTTAAAGCAACAGTAAAGTCAAAATTAAACGTTCATGATTCAGACAGAGCATACAATTAAAACAAATATCCAATTTACTTCAGTCAAATTTGCAAAAACACAACCATCTCCTTTTTAGGTTATGGATGGTGCTGTGTCTAAAGCTATATGTGTATGTGTACATGTACGTACGTGAATGCATATGGAAAATTGCCATTGAAAATGTATAGCGAAGAACTAAATAAAGAACGCCACTGTTTGAGCAGAATTGTTTCACTCAATTGGCTTTGTGCTCAAGTGTAATGGGAGAATAAAAATCTGTTATCTGAGGGAAATTACGTATCCGTGATGCAAATACTATAGCGTGTACTATTCCACAGTGAACAAATACATATTAATCCTTTTCTTGTAATCTAAGTGCGCAAATGAAAGCGTTATAGAGTTCTCTTCGGCAATGCTAGCACCGCATACCGCATTTTTGTGCTTAAAGGGACAGTCTACACTTTAGTGATCTTGAAGTTTTACCTTAGATGAAGCTACAAATAGCTTCCTGCGCCCCTGTCTATATCACGCTGCAGGAACAGTAGAGAAGTTATTTTAAAATTACTATTGTTTCTGGCAACTTTGAAAGGGCTGCCAAGCTCCGCCCACTGATCACATCACAATCTGGGCTACATCTAAGCACTCTGCTGAATAGCATTGACAGTCTGTTGAATCCAACTAGTGAGCCTTTTGTGACTGGACGCCATATGCAGCCCAGATCATAATGTCATAAGCGGGCTGAGTTTGGCATCCATTTCAAACTGGCCACAAACAATATTCATTTTAAAATACCTTTTTTATCATTCCTGCTGCACGATATAGAAAAGGTGCAGAAGACTATTTGCAGCTTAATCTAAGGTAAGACTTTAAAATGACCAAGGTGTAGACTGTCCCTTTGACTTGTAACCTGGCTATAGTTTTCTAGGGACACCAGTGTTAAAATAAATGTTCAATAATTAATTTTCACATTTATTTTGACATTAGATGTCTCTTTAATAGCTTCACATCTTAGTGTAATTTAGAAAGCTGTAATTATATTCTTATTATATTAGTTAGGGACTAAGGCAACTAAGTATATGCACAATATGGTTATTATGATTAAATCATCAGCAAATCCCAATGAATAATTTAACACAGTAAAATATAGATTTTCAGCGTCTGCTATCTTATATATTAATCAGGAAACAATGAATGGCTTGATAAATAATTCAGGAAGTAATGGAAGCCTGATAAGCAAATCAGGAATGCCAGAAAGTTTTTTATTTTATTTATGGAAATAAAGTGAAAGTGAACTACAACATTTTTTCAAATAGTAAAATAGGGTTGCATCTACTGTTACTTCCATCAACTGGTGTTGCCCAAACCGCCCCTAACTAGAGTTCACACTCTTTGACTACCCTCTAGGTCAGTGTTTCTCAACCGTGGTCCTCAAGTACCCCCAACATGCCAGATTTGCATTATAGCTGAGCCAGTGCACAGGTGAAATAATCAGCTGGTCAGTAACCATGGTTACTAACCTGATCTCACCCATCAAATGATAATTTCATCTGTGCACTAGTTCAGCTATAATAAAAAACCTGACCTGTTGGGGGTACTTGAGGATTGCAGTTGAAAAACAATGCTCTATGTAACAGCTCAGAAAATAAATTGTCTGTAATAAAATATACCAGATCAACCAGTCATCCTGCCCATGTTACATCCTACTTAACCACATAACACCTCCTACCCTGCCCATCATGACTTTACCTAGCGGACAGCAAAGAGGCTCCCAGAGTCAGTCTAAGCACCTTAGTCCCAAATTAGAAGGGGGAAATGTTGAAAGTTATAATATATTATGATGCGGAAGGCTCAACTGCAGAACAGTGACTGTAGGGAAGAGTGGCTGTATGTGGAAGTAAATAAACACATTGTTGGATATTCTTATCCCTTAGTTAAAGGGCCATCAATTACAGTTGAATTGCATAATCAACTAATGTATATTAAAAAACACAATTCATTAGCAATTACTCTGAATTTTAAATGATAAGTACAAGGATTTTAAAAATCACCAACTCATATGTGTACACACTGTGAACTTTTGCACATGCTCAGTAGGAGCTGGTGTCTCAGAAAGTGTGCATAGAAAAAGACAGAGCATAATTTAATAATGGAAGTAAATTGTATTTTTTTTAATTGCATGCTGTATCTGAATTATGCCAGTTTTCTTTTTCCTATAAATGGACAATCTAGTCAAAATTAAACAAAATTGAACTTTCATGATTCAGATAGGACATGTAATTTTAAAAAACTTTCTTATTTACTTTTATCATCAAATTTGCTTTGTTCTCTTGGTATTCTTAGTTGAAAGCTAAACCTAGGTAGGCTCATGTGCTAATTTCTAAGCCCCTGAAGGCCGCCTCTTATATGAATGCATTTGACAGTTTTTCACAGCTAGAGGGAATTAGTTCAGGTGTGTCATATAGATAACATTGTGCTCGCTCCCGTGGCTAAAATGCAAGTCTGTCAAAAGAACTGAGATAAGCGGGCAGTCTGTAGAGAAACAGTGTTTGTTATAGAAAACTGGGGAATGGGTAATAAAGGGATTATCTATCTTTTTAAACAATAACAATTTTCAAGTAGACTGTCCCTTTAAGTGTTAAAGTCATTTAATCTTTTATCGTTAAAAATCCCCTATACTTTAATGGTGAATTTGAGAAGCTCTTTTAAAGACTTACATTAAAGCCCATTATTTGATTTAGTGCCATCTCTAAGGGCATCCATGCTGTCTGAAACTGGTAGGAAAACCTGATACAGGCTCCAAGTCCAAAGCAAAATTTGCAATATGAATCCACTGCAATTCTGGAGTTGTAGGTCAGGTACAAAAAATGGTGTCATACAGTGTGCTCAGTCCTCCTATTGCTATAATATGATAATGGTATTATGGAGATAACACAAACAAGGCAGTTGGTGCATTTAGTGTTCTAACCTCTTATAGAAGTGAATAGTAATGCCTTTACTTGCATTTCTTATGAGCAAAAGAGAAATAAGCACCTTTATGCCACCTAGTGGAATATGACTGAAGTTGCGCTTGGAAAATAAAAATCACAGCTATTTAGTACTTCTACATATAAGAATGGATGCTAAGCCCTCTGTTTCATTGTAGTTCATCTATAACTGTCCCCAAATGGCCTTAGCAAGAGAGATCAGGAAATTAAAAAAAGAGGCTTTTTAAAATCTAGGATAAGATTGTTGCAACATGACAGCTTCCATTACTAAAATGAAAACGAACATTTAAATGTATTTCTTAAAAAGGTATACCGTAAAAATAATAATAAAAACATCTGCTTATTAATCTTTGCTTTGAATACAATATTATGTCTAGGGCCACATCATTGTATTGAGAATATCAGCATCTCCTTGATAACTGTAAGGTATCTGTGTTATCTGACTGTAAACACTCCTTGCTATCCTAACTGCACTTTCTGTACCTGCCTATTGTATCAGCTTGAAAATGTCCTGTTAAACTACTTGTGTCATTTCTTTCCTGTATCTTCCTGGCCCTTACCTGTTTATTGTACAGTCCTGGAATTACCTTCCTGAAGTACCTTACTGACCATCACCTGCCTAAAGTACCTTACTGACCATCACCTGCCTAAAGTACTTTACTGACCATCACTTGCCTAAAGTACCTTACTGACCATCACCTGCCTAAAGTACTTTACTGATCATCACCTGCCTAAAGTAGCCTACTGACCATCACCTGCCTAAAGTACCTTACTGACCATCACCTGCCTAAAGTACCTTACTGATCATCACCTGCCTAAAGTACTTTACTGACCATCACTAGCCTAAAGTAGCTTACTGACCATCACCAGCCTAAAATAGCTTACTGACCATCACCTGTCTAAAGTACCTTACTGACCATCACCTGCCTAAAGTACCTTACTGACCATCACCAGCCTAAAGTGCCTTACTAATCATCACCTGCCTAAAGTACTTTACTGACCATCACCAGCCTAAAGTGCCTTACTAATCATCACCTGCCTAAAGTACGTTACTGACCATCACCAGCCTAAAGTGCCTTACTAATCATCACCTGCCTAAAGTACTTTACTGACCATCACCAGCCTAAAGTGCCTTACTAATCATCACCTGCCTAAAGTACTTTACTGACCATCAAAAGCCTAAAGTGCCTTACTAATCATCACCTGCCTAAAGTAGCTTACTGACCATCACCTTCCTAAAGTACCTTACTGACCATCACCTGCCTAAAGTACTTAACTGTCCATCACCAGCCTAAAATAGCTTACTGAACATCACCTGTCTTAAGTACCTTACTGACCATCACCTGCCTAAAGTAGCTTACTGACCATCACCTGCCTAAAGTACCTTACTGACCATCACCAGCCTAAAGTAGCTTACTGACCATCAACTGCCTAAAGTAGCTTACTGACCATCACCTGCCTAAAGTACCTTACTGACCATCACCAGCCTAAAGTACCTTACTGACCATCACCTGCCTAAAGTAACTTACTAACCATTGCCTGCCTAAAGTAGCTTACTGACCATCACCTGCTTAAAGTACCTTACTGACCATCACCTGCCTAAAGTAGCTTACTGATCATCACCTCCTAAAGTACCTTACTGACCATCACCTGCCTAAAGTACCTTACTAACAATCACCTGTCTAAAGTGCCTTACTGACCATCACTTGTCTAAAGTAGCTTACTGACCATCACCAGCCTAAACTACCTTACTGACCATCACCAGTCTAAAATGCCTTACTGACCATCACCTGTCTAAAGTACCTTACTGCCCATCACCTGCCTAAAGTACCTTACTGACCATCACCTGCCTAAAGTAGCTTACTGACCATCACCTGTCTAAAGTGCCTTACTGACCAGCACTTGTCTAAAGTGCCTTACTGACCAGCACCAGTCTAAAGTATCTTACTGATCATCACCAGCCTAAAGTACCTTACTGACCATCACCATGCTAAAGTAGCTTACTAACCATTATCTGTCTAGAGTGCCTTACTGACCATCAACATACTAAAGTAACTTACTGACCATCACCAACCTAAGGTAGCTTACTGAACATTACCTGCAGTGTCTAGAGTACCTTATTGACCATCACCTGTCTAAAGTGCCTTACTGACCATCAGCAGTCTAAAGTACCTTACTGATCATCACCTGTCTAAAGTGCCTTACTGACCATCAGCAGTCTAAAGTACCTTACTGATCATCACCTGTCTAAAGTGTCTTACTGGCCATCACCAGCCTAAAGTACCTTACTGACCATCACCTGTCTAAAGTTCCTTACTGTCCATTACCTTTCTAAAGTACCTTACTGACCATCAACATCCTAAAGTACCTTACTGACCATCACCAGCCTAAGGTAACTTACTGACCATCACCTGTCTAAAGTGCCTTACTGACCATTACCAGCCTAAAGTAGCTTACTGATCATCACCTGTCTAAAGTTCCTTACTGATCATCACCTGTCTGAAGTACCTTACTGACCATCACCTGTCTAAAGTGCCTTACTGACCATCACCAACCTAAAGTACCTTAGTGACCATCACCAGCCTATAGTAGCTTACTTCACAGTCATATAACTAAATAGTACCTCGTATATAGCATATTATTTGCTGAAAGATACTCTGTGAATTTTTTTTTGTTAATTAATACATTGAAATTTGATGATTTTACATATCTTTCCTTTTTAGTTCCAGACAAATTTGGATTCAGTCAGTGAAGACACTACATATATCACATTTGAGATCCTCAGTGAGAATACTTAGGCACTGTATTAAACATTAGCACTTTCTGAGGATGTATCCTTAGTGACCCAAAGTCACTTAGCTTTTATAATAGGAGCAAAAAAGAATAAAAATATGAGAGGGCACCATTAAAGGTTCATACTTATCTGGGATAGTTGTATAATTTTTTGGGGACTTTAATGGATGTTAATAATACTTTATTTTCTCAACAAATCATAATCTGAGAGAGATACAGAATTGGAGAAAGAGAGAAAGAAAAGAGATAAAATATGGGAGATAGAGAAAGAGAAAGTAGGAGAGATGGAAACGTAGAGAGAGAAAGAGAGAGCAAGAACAAAGGAGATTGAAAGAGAGAGTGTCAGAAAGAGAGATCTGTCTGATCATCACCATCTTATCTATGTCTTACCTTGGCTGGGTTGGTAAACTGAAGGTTTGATGCTGGCAGTGGTAACAACACGAGGCTTAGCAGCAGGAGTTTCACTCTGGCCTCCATAAGGAGTTGGACCTTTGCTGACTGTCATTGAGGAAAAGGATTGGCTAGAGGCACTAAAATCAAAAGCAAATTATTTAACCAGATAAAGAGGCACAAACATTAGTAACGTTTTAAGTTTTACTGTTATCAATATTTACAGCAGAACATCAGTTTGAAGAAGAGGGTTACAAATAAAGTTGCACACTCAGAGCACTCTCAGAAGAAGATACAGCCAGTCATCCAATCAAGAACAGCATATTGCATATGATCCTATTGCATATTATCGCATCACAGTCCCTATCCATAGCCCCATCTGGAGTAGCACAAGCACAATTTAGCTACATGAATTTATCCCTTTTAAATGTATTCCCAAAGATTACTTTTACCTGCTGGGGTGTATTAAATTGTTTACAGATACGTTACCTTTATTTTGTCATTTAAAACAGCCAATTTTGCCTGTAGAAACCACTGCCTATACTGAAAATGTCAGTACTGCTTTAATGGGTACAGGGAAAAAAAAGAAACCTGCCGTGTTTTAGGCGATGCACCTTCTGACTGGCTGTATCTACTTCCTCAAAAATATGCAGATTTGAGAGGCAATCATAGATGCCCGAAAAATACTTTCTTGATATTATACAATGGAAAACTAAGCATAGGCTATAAAACAATAAACCAACTAACCTTTTAGGTGCAAAATTCACAAGCGTATTTTGATAGTAAAAAATTGTCATTCTATACATGTCATTTATTATCATTACCTGTCAGTGTTCCCGAAAGTGTACACAAATAATGTTGTAATGTGATTATAAACTATAAAAGACTATGTCACCATTGTTAGCATAAGCAAATAACGCGTCACAACCAATATCTTCTATATTGACATAAGCCAATATGTTTGCTTTCATAGCAGCAGGGCATTCTGGGTACTGACATGCAAATACCATGCTCTTATAGCCTTGTATCAAAATATAGCACAGCAAATAACACAACATTGAATTCTGGGAAACACAAGCCCTGATCATTAGAAGTAAACAGAGGCGGAAAATCATGCTTTTTATACAGCAAGTTAATCATGTCAAAATGATTGTTTTGTTGCAAAAAAATGTAGGACTAAAAATGTTCAAACCTTTGTGAAGAAATAACATAAAATACATCCCAGTCTAATTATTTGTGTGCACAATGTTATTACTGTATATCTATACACTATATTGTAGTTACTAAAATGACGCTGGGCTGGAAAAATACAAATATACTTTGTAAAATACTTCAATATTTATAACACAGATTTGAAATTCAAATTTTATGGGTAGCATTGTTTAGAAGAATTAACTAAGTGCCTTACTACAGTACGAGCACAAAGAGATGGAGTACAACAGTGATTTAGTTTTAGAATTCATTGTAACATGATTTATGTGCTTGTTTTGTCTTTTTAAAAATGATGTATATTAACAGAAATTCCAGCACTTAAGGGACAGCATAGTCAAAACTAAACTTTCTCATTTAAAGATCATAGAAATTATATATTTATTCTTTGTGGTTTAAGACAGAGACATTTCTGTGTTCAATGACAACTGAGATTACAGTTTATAGAAGGTAATAGAGACAAAAACTAAATCTAATTGGCACTATATAATATAGATAGATATGACAGAGAGTGTAATACTATGCAAATGAAGGAAACTATGGTAAAGATTTAGTTCTATTTTTTTCTTATTTTATTTGTAATGCTGAATTTTATGTAAATTGTGCCTTTATCTTTGTTTCCTAGCTTATATGAAAACCAATTCATATATATATATATATATATATATATATATATATATATATATTAAAAACGTTCACAATTCAGATAAAACATGCAATTTTAAAACACTTTCCATTTACTTCTGTTTTCAAATTTTCTTTGTTTTCTTGTTTCTTTTGTTAAAATGCATATCTAGATAGCTTCAGAGAATGTGTATTTTGCAACTGTTTTTGCAACAATGTTTGTAGGAATGTTATACATTGTTGCAAACACTGCTGCTATAGAATGCTAAATACATGTTTCCACTCTTCAGCCTTCAAAGGTTTACACTTCAACAATGGATACCAAGTAAAAAAAGCAATTTTGATTTTAGAAGTTTGAAATCTTAATTGTGAAAATTTAATTTTGACTTTACTGTCCCTTTAATGCTTTAAAATGTACTCAAGGTTTGCTTCCAAATCTAATTTTGTTTAAGTGGAGGGCCCCCAGAGTATATATATCAGTTTTAAAGGGACAGTCTACACCTTAGTCATCTTAAAGTCTTACCTTAAGTTAAGCTGCAAATATCCTCCTGCTCCCTTTCTATATCATGCAGCAGGAGCAGTAAAAATGTTATTTTAAAATGAATATTGTTTCTGGTCACTTTGAAATGGCTGCCAAGCTCCGCCCACTGATGACATCATGATCTGGGCTGCATCTAAGCACTCTGCTGAATAGCATTGACAGTCTGTTGTATCCAATTAGTGAGTCTTTTGTAACTAGTGAAACCTTTAATGCAGCCCAGATTGTGATGTCATCAGTGGGCGGAGCTTGGCAGCCATTTCAAAGTGACCAGAAACAATATTCATTTTAAAATAACTTTTTTACTGTTCCTGCTGCATGATATATAACAGGTGCAGGAGGCTAATTGCAGCTTAATCTAAGGTAAGACTTTAAGATGACTAAGGTGTAGACTGTATCTTTAAGCTCTACTTTTCATTTTAGAGTATATATACAAAATCAATGTTTTTTTCTGATATAGGTGACATAAGAAGAAAATTATTAGAATCAGGAATTTACTCTAGAGAATTTGTTGTATTATTGTGCTGTTTTGAAAATATGCTGACACGATAAAGTGAAGCATTAGATTACACACTTTAATCTCATGTGAAACAGCGCAGATTATTTTGTTATTGCTGATAATAAAAAATAAGTAAGGTAAAAATATAACTTTACCTGTCATCTCATACGGATTACACACATAAAAGTGACCATATCCTGATTCTTTAACTAAATGACTGTTTAATCCATCTGTTTGTATCTTTTTAGAAACATCAGTCTATAGCTTTTAAGATGTTTCTTAATGTGAATGATTGAATTTAAGTGAATATTAACCTATACCACTAGGTAAAGTAACACAACAAACAGGCTACAATAATTATTATTGATAATGTGTATACAAATATGTACTGTATGTTTAAAAATCTAATAATCAAAGGGACATTGTGGTGAAAATGTTTTTATCATTTTATTTTTAATTAAAAAGATGAATAAATAATAATTAATACAAAAAGTAATACTATGGGTTAGATTACAAGTCGAGTACTATTTAGCGCTCCTGTTCGAAGTAATATTTTTGTACGCATATTACAAGTTGTGATGAAAAAGTTTGTGCATGAGCAAAACGTCCTAACCAACGGACTTTGCATTTTATGACGTGTTAACTTATTCTCCTCATAGACTTCAATGGAGAGAGCAGAAGAAAAAACCTAACACATCACTTGAACGCAAATCCATCAGGAGTTATTAATATTTCACATTCCAATGTTCTTCACATACATCATCACCTATACCTATGTATCTATTCCTATAGATATATATTTTACATTAACATTATTTACATATGTATATAGAAATTTATATTTAATAATAATAAAAAAAAAAATCTATGTGAAGAACATAGGAATGTAAAATATGTGTAACATGATTTGTGTTTCACACTTTAGGTCTAATATGGTGTTGGGTTAGTGCACATGAAGAATTTATAGATACTGTAATATATATATATTCTATGAATTATTTAGATTGTTTTACAGTGTCTATAATAATTTTTAATAATTATTAATATTTTTTAATATTTAATATTTGAAGAAAGAGCTTTAATATTACCAATTCTTCAATTGCACTAGTACAACACTGTGTTAGACCTAAAGCAAAAAACCCGAAGCACGTTGCACATATTTTACATTCCTATGTTCTTTATATAGAAAATGTTTTAATTTTTATTATTAAATATATATATATTATTATGTTAGCGTAATATATATATATACCAATATATCTATAGGAATAGATATATAGGTATAAATAAATATGTAATTACAATAAAAATAACATATTCTTGTATGTGAAGAGCATTGAAATGTTAAATATAAACTGTAAATATACAGTTAAACACATACATATATATATATATATATATATATATATATATAAACACACAGGAGAGCACTCTCACTTGCAAAAGCCAGGTAGCCAGGGTACTAGTAACAAATTGAATACAAGTAACAAAAGCTTGCACTTGCTGGTCTTATTTCAAAACACACTTTACTGTAACGTTTCGGAGACAGAGTATCCCCTTCCTCAGACCAGGATACTCTGTCTCCGAAACGTTACAGTAAAGTGTGTTTTGAAATAAGACCAGCGAGTGCAAGATTTTGTTACTTATATATATATATAAACTTATATATAATATATATATAAATGCATACATACACATATTTAGACATGTATATGTATGTATATATACAATATAGCCCTTTGCAGTCAAACACCTTGTCATATACCAAATACCTTTGGGCAATTATAATTTATCTATTTAAATATTTTTATAAATAATTTTTTATCAGCTAGTGTCTATATGAGTGTAACTTTATCTATGTTGTGTTTAGTGCAACGTTTTTTACGCACTACCCTTTTTGCAATCATATTTACTTTCAACTTGTAAGACGAGCGCTCTTTCTGTTGCGCTCATGCACATACATTAGCTCACCACTTGTAATCTAGCCCTATATGTTTACATTTTGTCTATCTTGATAATTAAAATAAAGTTCTTCTTGACATTGTTAGTGTAGGACATTAACTAACCTGGTAAACAGACAACCATTATTCAGATCTTTTCCATAGATAATGTTTGGGTAACAATGCGTTCATTCCCATGCACTTGAGTATACAGATGCTGCCAATATTATCACAATGAGGTGTCACGCACCACATTTTTATTCTAGCTAAATACACTTCTGTCTTGTTTTTTCTCTTTCCTTTCTGATTTTTTTGTTCATTTCTCCTGATGTCTTATAATCATTTTTTTAACTTTATCCATTTATCTTTTGTTATCCATTTATTTCTCTGCTTACCATATCATTGTCCATTCTTTGTCCACCAGTTCCTTCTCTACTCATTCCTTCAGACTTACAGTTAAAACCCTTATTCTGTTTTCTGCCTTCCTATGTCTATACTCATCAGGGCACTGCTTTTACACCATTAGCAAATGTGAAGTTATGTGAGCTAAGGGACTATAAAAACATCTCGGGAGTGAGCACAATATTATCTATATGGCCCACATGAACTAGCAGTCTCTTGTGAAAAGCTAATAAAAAGCATGTGATAAGAGGCTGTCTGTAGTGGCTTAGAAACAGGCAGAGATTTAGAGGTTTAAATGTTATAAAGTCTATTAATATAACAATGTTGGTTGTGCAAAGTTGGGGAATGGGTAGTAAAGACATTATCTATATTTTTAAACAATAACAATTTGGGTGTTGACTGTCCCTTTAAATTCTGCTCAATCCTATCTAAACGATTTGGACTTTGTTGGCCATCACATCAGATCTCAATGGCAATGTCTTCACCTTTATGACAGATCATTCTACTTGCTACTTACATTGACACTGTGTAAAGCAGTTGCAGATTTGCTTTGTAGCTTGATCAGCACACAGCAGTGCACAAGCCAGATGTGTGATGATGTTGGCTACATCTGTACATCAGTAAACATACAGCATTATCCAGCAAGTCATCATGAGTTGAGTTTTGGGTTTATACCATACAGAATCAGACTCTCTTAGTGACAGATCTGTTAGATTTTCTTGTACTAATTACACATACTCAGGTGGTCATCAGTACCTCAGTTTTGACTGGTAGCTGGAAGAAAATGAAGCTTGTTGCTGATGGCTAGAAAATGGAAAAGAAATGTTGTCTGTGTTACAAGTGTTGTTACAATGGGTTTGGGATACAGCTACCCACAGTTGGTTGTAGATAATATAGTGTAAAATCATACAAACATCACCAAAAACACACAGTTAAATGTTAAATACAGCTGGAATTCTTGACAAAATCTAAAAGTTTAAATGTATCATTGAACCATAATGTTTTCTTAACATTTGCCCTTTATTGTTTTTTAGAATAGTTTAGGAAACAAGTTCACAAGCTGACATTCTTCTACTCCAAGATAAAATAGATATTACAAGGCTGAGTGCCTAAAGGTAAAGTACTAAATTCTAATTGGAAGCGAATGTAAAAAACAAAAACCCTTTGTGTCTATGTGAAGCTTAAAGTGATGGTAAACTCTCCCCTTTTTAAAATCAGATCTGGAATGTAAGTGCTATTTTAGATGGAGTTTAATTCATTAGCTGTAATGAAGATGCGCTATAACTTACTTTTTATTATAGATATGAAATTCAAATACTGCATGCTCCTCCGCCCACTTCAAAAGTAACATTTTCTGTGAGCTAACAGATTGAATTGTTGTCCAATCAGCGCTCTCCCCATATGGCACTTTTGTTGTAGCTAGAGCATTGATTGGAGAGTAATTCAATCATTTAGCTGACAGGAAAATTGACTTTTGAAGTGGGTGGTGTAACGTGGGGTATTTGAATTTCATATCTATATTAATAACTAAGTTATAGCGCATCTTCATTGCACATGATGAATAAAACTCCTAAAATAGCGCTTACATTCCAGATCTGATTTTAAAAAGGGGAGAGTTTACCATCACTTTAAGTGAACCATTTCCTCCTGAACTCTATAGCTTCTGGAGTGAGAATTGAGATGTAGAGCTAAGTTAGCAGTGAGCAGGGGGCGCACATTAAAAATTAAATCCTGCAGCCAATATAAATCACATTACGCTGCTTTCTGCATACAGCATCTTACAAATCGCCTATGTTTTCATATCCATTTGTTTTTCTATTAGGGTTATAAGTATTTTCAGTGTTTTGAGAAAAGCTGTGAGATCTGTAGTGCAAAAATCTTCACAGAATTATGCTGGGATCAGAGAGACAATTTCATATACGCCCATGTTCAGACCAACAACAATTACGCTTTGTATTTTGTACGGTTAAGTACAAATTTATTGATTTATTTTGCGCATCCGGTGTACTTAAATTATGATTTACACTGTGCATAGTTAATATGATTTATTCCTGTGTAAATTACCTACAAATGTTACATTTTGGAAAAAATACGATTTCTGGTGAATAATTTTGTTACAATTTTCGTTGCACCTTATCAATACAATTGTTCACTGCTTATTTTTGTTTAAATCATTTAAATGATTTGTTTTGTAGGGTGCTTAAAATATAAATTTTATAGTGCACTTAGCGAAACACCCTGTTTTCATAGTAAAAAGTGGCTTTAGAGCATTCTACCAGGGAAATAGAGAAGGACTGGCGAGCATTCTTTAATAAATCTCACCAATCCACAGACTTTTAGATCATTGGACCCATAGTAGAAAGTTGTGTTTAGCCTATTGCAGTTAAAACATTTTTTCTGTTCCCACTTTCATCTGGATAATGAGAAGAATAAAAAAAACATTATTCATGAATTATTTATGGTAATAAAACTGAAAACCAAACCAAATAAGTCCCTTGGCTAATAAAGAAAGCTGAAAAAATGACTATGTGCACAAAAAATACAAACAATGAAGCCAATGTAGGTATCAGTTTTCCTTCCCCCAAATTCACGGAGATACAAACAAACAATTGTGTTGGCAATTTAAGCATGTTTGTTTATAGTATATAATTAAATATAATGAGGGTACAACATAATGCATTTACAGTTAAGACCAAAGTTTAATCATAACTAAATCATAAAGTTGGAATCTACATTTCGTAAGCTAGTGAGATTGTGTGCATCACTGTATTTACTAATGGAAAACAATATATAATTACAGGTATATCATAATTTGCTGCAAACTCCTTAAAGGGATAGTCTAGTCAAAATTAAACTTTCATGATTGAGATAGAGCATGCAATTTTAAGCAACTTTCTAATTTACCCCTATTACACATTTTTCTTTGTTCTCTTGCTATCTTTATTTGAATGTAAGCTTACAAGCCAGCCCATTTTTTGTTCAGCACCTGGGTAGCGCTTGCCGATTGGTGGCTACATTTAAATTCCAATCAGAAAGGGCTACCCAGGTGCTGAACCAAAAATGGGCTGGCTCCTATGCGTACATTTCTGCTTTTTCAAATAAAGATAGCAAGATAACGAAGAACAATTGATAATAGGAGTAAATTAGAGAGTTGCTTAAAATTGCATGCTCTGAGGCCCATTTATCAAGCTCCGTATGGAGCTTGAGGGCCCGTGTTTCTGGCGAGTCTTCAGACTCGCCAGAAACAGCAGTTATGAAGCAGCGGTCTAAAGACCGCTGCTCCATAACCCTGTCTGCCTGCTCTGAGCAGGCGGACAGGTTTCGCCACAATTCAACCCAATCGAGTACGATCGGGTTGATTGACACCTCCCTGCTGGCGGCCCATTGGCTGCGAGTCTGCAGGGGGCGGCATTGCACCAGCAGCTCTTGTGAGCTGCTGGTGCAATGCTGAATACGGAGAGCGTATTGCTCTCCGCATTCAGCGAGGTCTTGCGGACCTGATCCACACTGTCGGATCAGGTCCGCAAGACCTTTGATAAATAGGCCCCTCTATCTGAATCATGAAAGTTATTTTTGACTAGACTATTCCTTTAAACATTACAAAAGATTTCAAAATATAAAGCTACACTCTAAACTGCAACACTGCTGTCAGATTCTTTCATATATTTCAGATATTTTAATTTTAATATTGGCTTTATTTCTTCTTCTACATAATTCTTGTTTACATATGTTCCATTGTCTACCATTCTTAAGATCTTTTCTATTAATTTTGACTGATGTACTGTAGATAATATTTATTTGTTTTACAGTTTTATTTTTGCATATATAAATCAAAGACTATTTTGAATATATGATAGAATAATTTATGTCCAGTGTAACGTGCATATTTCTTTATAAATAGTTTATAAGTCACAATATACCATTGAGTTTTTTTGATATTTGGCTCATATTTTTCTTTTGATAATAGCCAAAATACTTTTGGCTTTATATTGCTTTTTGATCAGGACAAAGTCCAAACTATCCAAACTATCTGTTAAGGTACATAGTGGAACAGTTACTTGAGTATATAAAATATAAATCATAAATAATGTCAAATAACCTACTGAATTGCATACCTTGCAGACTAAACAAATCTGAAGATATTAGTACCCTTACTATGAAAACACTTCTGTTTAAAGCAATTAATTACTTCTTATGTTACATTAACTCTATCTTCTATCTATCTTGCAATATATAAAAGGCAAGATGATTTAAGGATAAAACAACAAAACATGTGAAAGAACCACATTAAACAGTTACAGGGAGTGCAGAATTATTAGGCAAATGAGTATTTTGACCACATCATCCTCTTTATGCATGTTGTCTTACTCCAAGCTGTATAGGCTCGAAAGCCTACTACCAATTAAGCATATTAGGTGATGTGCATCTCTGTAATGAGAAGGGGTGTGGTCTAAGGACATCAACACCCTATATCAGGTGTGCATAATTATTAGGCAACTTCCTTTCCTTTGGCAAAATGGGTCAAAAGAAGGACTTGACAGGCTCAGAAAAGTCAAAAATAGTGAGATATCTTGCAGAGGGATGCAGCACTCTTAAAATTTCAAAGCTTCTGAAGCGTGATCATCGAACAATCAAGCCTTTCATTCAAAATAGTCAACAGGGTCGCAAGAAGCGTGTGGAAAAACCAAGGCGCAAAATAACTGCCCATGAACTGAGAAAAGTCAAGCGTGCAGCTACCAAGATGCCACTTGCCACCAGTTTGGCCATATTTCAGAGCTGCAACATCACTGGAGTGCCCAAAAGCACAAGGTGTGCAATACTCAGAGACATGGCCAAGGTAAGAAAGGCTGAAAGACGACCACCACTGAACAAGACACACAAGCTGAAACGTCAAGACTGGGCCAAGAAATATCTCAAGACTGATTTTTCTAAGGTTTTATGGACTGATGAAATGAGAGTGAGTCTTGATGGGCCAGATGGATGGGCCCGTGGCTGGATTGGTAAAGGGCAGAGAGCTCCAGTCCGACTCAGAGGCCAGCAAGGTGGAGGTGGAGTACTGGTTTGGGCTGGTATCATCAAAGATGAGCTTGTGGGGCCTTTTCGGGTTGAGGATGGAGTCAAGCTCAACTCCCAGTCCTACTGCCAGTTTCTGGAAGACACCTTCTTCAAGCAGTGGTACAGGAAGAAGTCTGCATCCTTCAAGAAAAACATGATTTTCATGCAGGACAATGCTCCATCACACGCGTCCAAGTACTTCACAGCGTGGCTGGCAAGAAAGGGTATAAAAGAAGAAAATCTAATGATATGGCCTCCTTGTTCACCTGATCTGAACCCCATTGAGAACCTGTGGTCCATCATCAAATGTGAGATTTACAAGGAGAGAAAACAGTACACCTCTCTGAACAGTGTCTGGGAGGCTGTGGTTGCTGCTGCACGCAATGTTGATGGTGAACAGATCAAAACACTGACAGAATCCATGGATGGCAGGCTTTTGAGTGTCCTTGCAAAGAAAGGTGGCTATATTGGTCACTGATTTGTTTTTGTTTTGTTTTTGAATGTCAGAAATGTATATTTGTGAATGTTGAGATGTTATATTGGTTTCACTGGTAAAAATAAATAATTGAAATGGGTATATATTTGTTTTTTGTTAAGTTGCCTAATAATTATGCACAGTAATAGTCACCTGCACACACAGATATCCCCCTAAAATAGCTAAAACTAAAAACAAACTAAAAACTACTTCCAAAAATATTCAGTTTGATATTAATGAGTTTTTTGGGTTCATTGAGAACATGGTTGTTGTTCAATAATAAAATTAATCCTCAAAAATACAAATTGCCTAATAATTCTGCACTCCCTGTATAGTCCAAAGTCCCTTTAACAAATCCAAAAGTAAAAAAGGTTCTTCCAACTATTAGGTTATTTTTTGGTCTTGTTTAGCCAATGCAAAGTAATAGGGTATTCACTTGGACATTAAACACAAACTACATTTTATAAGCCTAGTATTGAGGTTATTTCCTGTCTCTCTGTAGTCATGGATGCCGCCATATTGGAAACTGACTTTCACTGCATTCCAGTGCTGATGTGTTTGTACATGTGCAGTAACTCTCCTTCAGATACCTGCTGTGTAATCTAAGTTCCAAATTGGTAGCACCTATGATTAGAGAGAGATGCATGAAATATATTTAGTGTTTAGTGTCCCTTTGAGATTCTCAATTATTTCACATCATCTGATTGTTTTGTGATTTCACTAGTTTTTGTTTTAAGATGTGTTTTAGAGTTTGACCAGTCTTGCCAGTGGCAATGAAATTGGTGAATTAGCTCAAAATGATCTATCTCTGCAGACTTGCTTGTATAACATGAAACATAGATAGCTGACATATCCGGCACCTGTGTAGTAAGGATGACTGCAAAGCTGCCACTGACCTGCACAATTGCCCAATAGCTGCAAACACTAAAATACGCAGCAGCTATCCTCTTTCTCATTCAAATTTTTTTTTATTGCACCCTAAGTGCAAATGGACAACATTTCAGTCAGCAGACCTTATACTTGTCACATTAAACATGATAAAGGTCTGTTTACTGGAACGTTATCTGTTTACACATTAGATACAATGCATTTATATTGCATGAGAAAAATAGTCCTGCTGTCCAGTTGTGTGTTTATAACATGAAACATGTTGGATGATCTAAACCAGGGATGGCCAAGTGGCGACCCAAGGGCCCCATGCAGCCCTCTGCACTAGTTTTTGTGGCCCCTGGAAAAAATTAGAACTAAAACTGTGTGCCATAATTTTTGTGGCCCCAGTAAATAAAAATGTGCGTTTTGGTGGCCAGAACTCAAAAGAACCATCTAAAGGGAAAAACAGAAGATGAGAGTAAACTTCAACCTTACCCACATACTGTCTAATATCCCTTTAATATAAGGTGTAACAGCTTTGTAAACTAAACACTCTCAGTTTTTATACTTTACATTTCTTGTGTTTCGCACATTGTCTGCTGCTGAATCTCCTCCTCTATTGCCTCTCTTACAATGAAAATACTGTGCATTGGAACATCAGAGCCATTTCAAGTTATTATAAAAATATCTGAATTTGATTTATTTTAACAGCCATTTAAAACACTGTATCCCAGTACTCTGTTCATGAATCTAGATTTTATAGTAGTTGTATAACTTTGCTACTGCAAGTAGCTACTAAAGTATTGTACTCTGAGCTGTATTATGTCAAATAAATATAAAATCAGGTTTAATCAGGGTACTAATGATTGCTGTATAATATAAAGCTTACGGTGGAGGGTTTTGGAATATTTACATTGGTCAATCACCATAGTCCTACAGTTTTCCTGCCAATGAAGAAAAATGCCCAGTGTTTCATAGTGGTGTTAAGTTTTTGAAATGTGGTTTGGAACAAAATGGGATGGAAATTATTTGATAGATAAAACAACACCAGAAGCTTCTTGTTAGCTAACAATAAAGCAAGCTTAGTCAACGTCACTTCCAAAAATGGCACCAGGAACACACAAGCTGTGTGGGACTATGTATCTCACTCCAACCTCTTTAGTGCTAAATGTTTTTGCAAAGCTCTTAACCAATAGCACTAAAGGAATGGTTAATGTCTAGCCAGCTGCTAGTGGTACCTCTGAAATACGTTTCTTGGACGAAATGAGAGCCCAGTTCTTTTGGGTATGTTTCTTTTCTTGAGTAGAGGTGATGTAGTGAATATAGGAGAAATATATAGTGCTTCCAAAGCTGGTGGCAGCATAGCTGATTTATATTTATGTCTACTTGTTGAAGGAAAAAAAGTTAGAGAAGAAGAAAAAAAAAAAAGATTGTCAGCAATTGTTTCTTTGTTTTTGACCTAATTTTGATTGTAGCTCAAACTAAGGTTCTTGAAGCTTCTCATTATCACCAAGCTGGATTTTTTTAAAGAATTTGTATTAATCCACAACAAAATAGAATTACAAAGAAGTCAAAAATACAACTGTCATGATTCATATAGAGCATGCAATAAAATGTTCTTGATATCCTTTGTTGAATGGTAGGTTCTTGTGATCAAGAGAAGAGTGCATACCTGAGCCTACCGCAGTATGCTCTCAGGGAAATTAGCTAAATTTCATCAAAGGAGACCATTAAAGAAGGCCAAAAGAACTAACTACATTTGACAACATAAGTAAAGCAGGAATCTTTTGTTTTAAATTGTTCTCTATCTGAATCATGAACGTTTAATTGTGACAACCGTGCCGCTGCTAAAGAGAGTTGCAGCATATTGCAGTGCATTGCAGCTCTTTGGCGGACAGTGATATTCTATTCCACTATTTTGTATGGGCCCAGCATATTCACTATAATTAAAACTGCAAGAAATATCCTAGGATAAAAATCAGTGGTGTAATTAGGTTTTATGCTGCTCTAGAAAGCTCCGCCCCCCAGGTTTTAGGCCTTTTTTGGCTGTAATATTTTTTGGTGAGGGTGTAACATGACTTTTTTTTTCATGGCATTTCTAAAGTAAAAGTTCATGTTGAAGTGTGTGTATATGGTGACTCAGTGTGTGTATATATGGCGAGTGTGTGTGTAGTATGTGTGTGTAGTGCAGTGTGCATGTGTAGTGCAGTGATTGTGTGTAGTGAGACCAAAAAAGTGCTTCCCCTCCATATCTGCCACCCTAGGCAAGTGCCTTGTTTGCCTAGGCCAAAATATGCCCCTGGTAAAAATAGACTGCCTTATTTCAGTAGAACATTTTTTTAAACAAATTCCCTTTACTGACTATATGTTTAATCCCTGCACATGAGCTGAATATGTATCTCCTGCAACACTTCAGTAATATGACTGTCTACTGAGACTCACCATAATCTATACTCATAGCTAATTGTATTAAATTATATAAAGAAATGATTTACAACTTGTGATGTGCCATACTGGGATAGCTGAGAGTATACCAACACCTTTTCAAAGATCACAACTTACTGATTTCTGATTTATAAAAGTGCAAACAAGATTTGAAATTTGGCGCTTGATTATTGTACTGTAATTTCTCTGCAGATGTGTATGTTGTACAATAAATGTTTATAGTGTATGTGTAGTAATGTCTACCATTGTTAATAAAATTGTGATGAAACTGTTGATAAAAGAAACAAAACACTGTATCTAATTACATTTTTAATCTTATTATATAATATCGAGAAGTACCTAAAGATAACAATCTTAGAGCCAGATTACAAGTGGTGCGCTAACAGCTTACTTCTAGCGGAGTTCGCGCACGGGCGGGAGCATTAACTAACGCTCCATTTATAATCTCGCCCTTCTGCTTAACCAATATGCTGCCGGAGAGTGACTGCTAATCCAGTTTGGTTAACTTAATAATCAACTTATTTCCACCCAAATGTTTTTTTTTAAGTTGTAATGACCGGCCTTAACCACTTTACGCCGTTAGGGCGGAATGTAACGTCCTACCATATACGGCGTCCTGCAGCTGCCCCCATTGATGAAGGCAAGGATCAACCTGGGGGCGTGTCTAGCAGTTTAAACA
Organism: Bombina bombina; assembly: GCF_027579735.1. Classification (NCBI taxonomy): domain Eukaryota; kingdom Metazoa; phylum Chordata; class Amphibia; order Anura; family Bombinatoridae; genus Bombina; species Bombina bombina. The sequence continues at coordinate 39,898,449 of NC_069507.1, read as the reverse complement.
GTCCTCCATGATCCAATCACAGCCTTGAAATCCCACGATCGAATTGACGATTGTTTGATTTAATTTTTACAAATAGTGTTTACATCAGAACTTTGTACTGATGTAAACACTATTATTCCGTCACAAAGCGGTAAACAGGAGAACACTAATTGCACTTCTCACAAGAGAATCTTATTTCATTGTAACTTAAAGGGACATGACACCCAGCTTTTTTTTCTTTCATTATTCAGATAGAGCATGTGATTTTAAACAACCTTACAATTTACTTCTATGATCTAATTTGTTGAAAAGTGATACCTAGATAGTACCAGGAGCTGTTCCACATATATGCCTTATGTTATTTGCTCCCCTAGTGCATTCAGCTAGCTCCCAGTAGTGCATTGCTGCTCCTTCAACAAAAGATACTAACAGAATGAAGCAAATGAGATAATATGTAAATTGCAAAATTGTTTAAAATTATATTTTCTATTTGAAGCTTGAAAGATACATTTTGGGTTTCATGTTCCTTTAAAAAAAGAATTGGAATGAACTTCACTTTTTGTATTAATGTGGTGACGAAATGATATAATATTTAAAGTATATAAATGGTCATAACAAAAAAAAATTAAAAAAAAATTAAAATGTGCACCTTCTGCCTTTTGTTATTAAAGGGACACTGTACACAAATTTTTTCTTTTGTGATTCAGTTAGAGCATGAAATTTTAAGCAACTTTGTAATTTACTCCTATTATCAAATGTTCCTTATTCTCTTGGTATCTTTATTTGAAATGCAAGAATGTAAATTTAGATGCCGGCCCATTTTTGGTGAACAACCTAGGTTGTCCTTGCTGATTGGTGGATAAATTCAGCTGTCCAGAGTTCTGAACCAAGAAAAAAGCTTAGATGCCTTCTTTTTTTTTTAAAGCTAGCAAGAGAACGAAGAAACATTGATAATAGGAGTAAATTAGAAAGTTGCTTAAAATTGCATGCTCTATCTGAATCACAAAAGAAAAATTTTAGGTTCAGTGTCCCTTTAAGTCTTCTTAAAGGTTTAACAAACTCAAAGGAAAACATACATATAAGTTCCACCCGATTGGCTGATATGAACATACTCTATACTAGGGGTGGCAGTGGCACTAGACAGTACCGGGTTTTCTTTTTTGTGATTAGTCTTTCATCTTTTAAATTGTTTTTACACTAATGATTAAAACAGGTATATTACTTATCTGGATACAATTTAATCCCATAGAACAGCTGTTAAGGCAAACAAATATGAATAAATATGTGTTATGAAAACTAAACCTGTAAAATAGAAGGAAATCAACTTTGAGTTAAATAATGTGATGAAATGCATAAAAAAATAGAAGAAACTTGTTATCCAATTTCCGCCAGAGTTTTTTTTCTTTCTCTGCATCTGGAGAAACCTGTAAAAGTATTAAGCCTACAAAATCCTTTAGGAATTAAAGGGACTTCAGCATAGTTATGTACAAAAACAGTGTTATGATATTATTTTGCATTTACCAGATGGAGGAATAAGCCCAAAATGTGTCCATTTTGTAATCAGCATTATTATTAAGATTCTGTTGTGTTCAGTTAATGACAAATTATAAGGTAAATTAAATAAGTGTCTCACAGATGAAGGATATTTATACAATGATAAGGAAGTGTACCGTCTAAATTAAATGGGCTTTGAACTTAATAAAAGAGCAGTTACTAATCGTGTTAACTATGTTTGTATGAAAAAAGGTTAAAGGGACTATTTTATGTTTTTTTACATGATTAAATGTGATGTAAATGCTGTTTAAATTTAACTTATTCAGCTGTATAAATTGTGTACTTCCTACTAATACTAATTGGCTGATAGACACTTCCTACTAATACTAATTGGCTGATAGACACTTCCTACTAATGCTATTTGGTTGAAAGACACTTCCTACTAATACTCATTGGCTGATAGACACTTCTAATGCTAATTGGCTTAAAGGCACTTCCTACTTATGCTAATTGGCTGATAAGTACTTCCTACTAATGCTAATTTGCTGATAGGCACTTCCTGCTAATGCTGATTGGCTGATAGACACTTCCTATTAATTCTAATTGACTGATAAGTACTTCCTACTAATGCTAATTGGTCGATAGGCACTTCCTACTAATGCTTATTAGCTGATAGGTACTTCCTACTAATACTAATTGGCTTATAAGCACTTCCTGCTAATACTTATTGGCTGATATACACTTCCTACTAATACTATTTGGCTAATAAGTACTTCCTGCTAATGCTCATTGGCTGCTAAACACTTGATTCTAATGCTCATTGGCTCATAGGCACTTCCTGATAATGCTCATTGGCTCATAGGCACTTCCTGATAATGCTCATTGGCTGACAGACATTTTCTACTAATGCTAATTGGTTGATAGTTACTTTCTGCTAATACTTATCGGCTGATAAGCACTTTCTACTAATACTCATTTGTTAATAGACTCTTCATTTGCTGATAAGCACTCTCTGCTGATGCTCATTGGCTGATTGAGACTTTCTATTTATGCTCATTTGCTGATGGCACTTTTCATTAGTGCGCATTGGCTGATAGACACTTTCTACTAATGCTCATTTGCTGATAGCTACTTCTCATTAATGCTCATTGGTTAATAGATACTTCCTACTAAATCTCATTGAGAATTAGTAGAAAGTACCTATATGTTAATGAGCAACTGATACTGGTCTGTTAAGTTGAAATTTAAGCAGCCTTTACTTCATATTTATTCAGGAAATAAAAATAAGTTTAAAAATTACTCTTTCATATGGATAAAAGTCCAAAAAGTAATTTTAAATGAATATAGCTATAACAATGCCATTTTAAATGTAAAGTCTAAAATAAAATGATTCTTATTATATGAGTGTGTTACACAATCAGCGGGTGATAAATGGAGATGAGCGGCACTAGGCAGAACAAAAAACACAGCACACAGGGACAACAGCAAATGTACCTAGACTGTGCAGAAATGGCAGAAGATATAGTGGATGCTGCGAGAGTCACGTTCTTAGCTCCAGGGAATGGTTTGGTCTGTGGATGAGAGACGTTCGCTACTGTTGGAGCTCTGCAAATGACACAGCGTCAGCATGAGACATGGAACAAGCAGATGGATCACAGCAATGTTACGCAGGACTTTAGGCAATACAGACAACATTGATATTTAAAGATTTAAAGATGCAACCCACTTCTAACTATAAATGTGTGTGGGATTATAAACATCATGATAGACTGTGCAAAACAATTAGTGCCAAATTTATGGGAAAAGGTTGTAGTGCCAACCGTGGTAGACTGGCAGAAACAGACTTCCCTCATTCTATCCTTAGAAACAGACCATTATTAGACGACTATCACTCTATAACTTGTATAAGAGAAGAATATGCTAGGACTTATTGATTCTTTCATTTAATTGTTTATTGAACAGGTTATATCAATCAAGAGCATTTCTTGGTCAGGAAAATTCTATTATCTAGAGATGTATTTGTGATAAGAGATTTATATATGTAAGTTTATATGAAAACTGATAGAATGCATTGTTGTATTTCTTGTTGCTTCTGGAAAAACTAAATTATTCTATGTATTTATGTATGTGTGTCTATGGTTTGGGTGTGTATGTGTATATATGTGTGTGTATATGTGTGTGTGTATATATGTGTGCATGTGTATGTATATGTGTGTGTGTTTATATGTGTATGTGTGTATATATGTGTGTATGTATATATGTGTATGTGTATGTATATATGTGTATGTGTGTGTGTGTGTGTGTATGTATGTGTGTGTATATGTGTGTGTGTATATATGTGTGCATGTGTATGTATATGTGTGTGTGTTTATATGTGTATGTGTGTATATATGTGTGTATGTATATATGTGTATGCGTGTGTATATATGTGTATGTGTGTGTGTATATATGTGTGTGTGTGTGAGTGTGTGTGTATGTATATGTATGTGTGCGTATGTGTATATGTGTGTGTATGTATATGTATGTGTGAGAGTATGTGTGTGTATGTATGTATGTATATGTATGGTGTATGTATGAATGTATGTAAATGTATGTGTGAGAGTATGTGTGTGTATGTGTGTGTATGTGTGCGTATGTGTATATGTGTGTGAGTATGTGTGTGTATGTATATGTATGTGTGCGTATGTGTATATGTGTGAGAGTATGTGTGTGTATGTGTGTGTATGTATGTATGTATGTATATGTATGTGTGCGTATGTGTATATGTGTGTGAGTATGTGTGTGTGTATGTACAGGGAGTGCAGAATTATTAGGCAAATGAGTATTTTGACCACATCATCCTCTTTATGCATGTTGTCTTACTCCAAGCTGTATAGGCTCGAAAGCCTACTACCAATTAAGCATATTAGGTGATGTGCATCTCTGTAATGAGAAGGGGTGTGGTCTAAAGACATCAACACCCTATATCAGGTGTGCATAATTATTAGGCAACTTCCTTTCCTTTGGCAAAATGGGTCAAAAGAAGGACTTGACAGGCTCAGAAAAGTCAAAAATAGTGAGATATCTTGCAGAGGGATGCAGCACTCTTAAAAATGCAAAGCTTCTGAAGCGTGATCATCGAACAATCAAGCGTTTCATTCAAAATAGTCAACAGGGTCGCAAGAAGCGTGTGGAAAAACCAAGGCGCAAAATAACTGCCCATGAACTGAGAAAAGTCAAGCGTGCAGCTGCCAAGATGCCACTTGCCACCAGTTTGGCCATATTTCAGAGCTGCAACATCACTGGAGTGCCCAAAAGCACAAGGTGTGCAATACTCAGAGACATGGCCAAGGTAAGAAAGGCTGAAAGACGACCACCACTGAACAAGACACACAAGCTGAAACGTCAAGACTGGGCCAAGAAATATCTCAAGACTGATTTTTCTAAGGTTTTATGGACTGATGAAATGATAGTGAGTCTTGATGGGCCAGATGGATGGGCCCGTGGCTGGATTGGTAAAGGGCAGAGAGCTCCAGTCCGACTCAGACGCCAGCAAGGTGGAGGTGGAGTACTGGTTTGGGCTGGTATCATCAAAGATGAGCTTGTGGGGCCTTTTCAGGTTGAGGATGGAGTCAAGCTCAACTCCCAGTCCTACTGCCAGTTTCTGGAAGACACCTTCTTCAAGCAGTGGTACAGGAAGAAGTCTGCATCCTTCAAGAAAAACATAATTTTCATGCAGGACAATGCTCCATCACACGCGTCCAAGTACTCCACAGCATGGCTGGCAAGAAAGGGTATAAAAGAAGAATATCTAATGACATGGCCTCCTTGTTCACCTGATCTGAACCCCATTGAGAACCTGTGGTCCATCATCAAATGTGAGATTTACAAGGAGGGCAAACAGTACACCTCTCTGAACAGTGTCTGGCAGGCTGTGGTTGCTGCTGCACGCAATGTTGATGGTGAACAGATCAAAACACTGACAGAATCCATGGATGGCAGGCTTTTGAGTGTCCTTGCAAAGAAAGGTGGCTATATTGGTCACTGATTTGTTTTTGTTTTGTTTTTGAATGTCAGAAATGTATATTTGTGAATGTTGAGATGTTATATTGGTTTCACTGGTAAAAATAAATAATTGAAATGGGTATATATTTGTTTTTTGTTAAGTTGCCTAATAATTATGCACAGTAATAGTCACCTGCACACACAGATATCCCCCTAAAATAGCTATAACTAAAAACAAACTAAAAACTACTTCCAAAACTATTCAGCTTTGATATTAATGAGTTTTTTGGGTTCATTGAGAACATGGTTGTTGTTCAATAATAAAATTAATCCTCAAAAATACAACTTGCCTAATAATTCTGCACTCCCTGTATATGTATGTGTGAGAGTATGTGTGTGTATGTATATGTATGTGTGCGTATGTGTATATGTATATGTATGTGTGAGAGTATGTGTGTGTATGTATGTATGTATGTATATGTATGTGTTGTGAAAAAATGTCACTTTAGTTTCCCAGTCATAAAAATAGGCTAAAGTCGAGTGAAAGTAAATTACTAAAAAAATCTAATCTAATGATTCACACAACTCAATTTTCTCCTTTTGAACTTTCTATATAAAAGATAAACAGAGGTCTGAATAATCTACAGATTACTCTCATAATTTCATTGAGGAGGTAGCTAACCTATTATTAATGCCAGCAAAACTGCATTGCATGCCCTTAAATATGTGTCAGAATATGTATTTGTTCGCCAATTGATTTTAATCTAAATTGTCACAGAATACTGGTCCTTTAACATCACCGTTTTATACATGAGTAACTGGAATTGCATCTTTAATTAACAACAAATTAGTGGCACACTAGTTAATGGAACGTGAAACACATTTTTTCCCTTCATTATTCAGATAGAACATACAATTTGAAAAAAAATTCAGTTTAATTCTATACTCTAATTTGCTTAGTTCTCTTGGTATCGATTATTGACAGCATCCCTAGGTAGGCTCAGGAGCTGGGAGCTAGCTGCTTATTGGTGACTGCACATATATGCCTCTTGTCATTGGTTTACTGATGTGTTCAGCTAGTTCCCAGTTGTACATTGCTCCTCCAACAAAGGATACCAAGAGAATGAAGTAACATTGATAATAGAAGTAAATTGAAAAGTTGTTTAAAATGTTCTGATCTGTCTAAGTTATAAAATAACACAAAATTGGGTTTCATGTCCCTTTAATAAAAGCACAGCATACATATTGTAATATGTTACAAAGAAACAATAACAAATTGACATGTAACAAACATTATTAAAGCAACATAGAAGTGAAACAATAACAAGAATGTATCAGTTCTATAACAAATAGTAAATTATACACAGTATTTATTTTAGCTTTGTGTTTAGTTTTTTGTAAAATAAAATACAAAGTTTACATCTCCACCGGCTGATAACCTGGTAGCAGATAAAAAAGGTCACTTCTATGTCACTTTATTGGTCCCATAACATACAAGATGTATCATTCCTATCAGATATTCTTAAGAGATCAGCATTAGAATAAAGAAAGGGCAGACACTAAGTAACATTTTACACTGTCTCATTCATACTCAAATTACAGTTATTGGAATATTTCAACGTTTTAAAAATTGGGTCAAATATGTATGTTTTTTTTATAGAAAGCTATATCAGAGATGTTATTAAATTCACACTATAAATTAATAAAAACTGAATTTTTATAATTGTATTCTGATTTGTAAGGTTACAGGTTCAACACAGATTTGTTACATATGCAACGCAAAATAATGTGATATTAAATTGCTTCATCTAAAGTACAGTACTTTACAGATTATTAAAGGGACATAAAACCCAAGCTTTTTCTTTTATAACTCAGATAGAACATACAATATTCAATGCAAATCCACCCTTAGAGCAGGGTGGGGTAAAGAGAAATGCCTCTGAGCACAATATAAGGAGAGCGTAGAAATTATAATAACAATATTATTAAAATGTAACCTTTATTGTAGCTATTAGGATGACAGCAAAAAAGTGCACTGTTTGCCGCCCAACAAATATTAAAAACACTGCACTACTGGTATTGATTATCGGACTGATTTATATTATAATAAAAAGTGAAGATGAATAACGTTGTTTAAAGAAGACTGTGTGTAGCGCTGCACTCAACTGCGGACTCAGTACACCGGTTCTTGGTTATGTGTATTGGACAAAGAGGTGATCAGCTTAATATAATTAACCAAGTTGTGCCTTAATTAAAGCTGCTAATACTTATCCACTATTGTAAACAATATGAAGGAATTAAATCTGCTTGTAAGTTGTAATTTGTACAGAAGTATTCTAATATTATAGCAGAGATAAATACTTAAATGTTAATCAATATAAGGATAGTGTCTGAAAGTATTGGTGCTGTTCACACTTGTATATTATTTTCACAAAAATTCAATGACTAGATAGAACAAGATTATGCCACAAATAATGAGTGACTAAAATAAATATCTACTCATGAGTAGCGTTACTGTGTATAATATTCATTAGCATGGAGCATTGGCAAAATTGACTCGCTATCCAGGCTTTTTCCAGGAATATAGCGATAGTATTATGGTAAATATATATTAGGTATAGTTCACATTATGACCAACAGTGAGCAAAATTAATATCTACTAATAAGTAGAGCTGCTATATATAATATTCATTAACATACGGCTAGATTACAAGTTTTGCGGTATGAGTGAAAAAGCAGCGTTAAGACAATTTTTCACTACCACTGGTATTACGAGTCTTGCAGGTTTAGGGGCACCGCACACTTTACGCAACGTAACTACCGCAGCTTTAAAAAATTCCTTTTTCAATGGGACTTCCATAGCACTGGTATTACGAGTCTGCCTGGGAGGCCAAAAAGTGAGTGGTACGCCCTAAAATTACAAGATCCATACCGTAAACTGAAAGTCAGTAGTTATGAGTTTTACGCTACAAAGCTGTAACATAAAACTCATAACTAAAGTGCTAAAAAGTAAACTAACACCCATAAACTACCTATTAACCTCTAAACCGAGGCCCTCCTGCATCGCAAACACTAAAATAATAAACCCCTAATCTGCCGCCCCAATGTCGCCGCCACCTACATTACAGTTATTAACCCCTAATCTGCCGCCCCTGACACCGCTGACACCTACATTACACTTATTAACCATTAATCTGCCGCCCCTAACATCGCCGCCACCTACCTACTTTTATTAACCCCTAATCTTCTGCCCCCAATGTCGCCGCCACTATACTGAAGTTATTAACCCCTAACCCTAAGTCTAAGTCTAACCCTAACCCTAACACCCACTAACTTTAACATAATTACAATAAATCTAAATAAAACCTTCTATTAATACCTAAATAATTCCTATTTAAAACTAAATACCTGTGAAATAAAACCTAAGCTTGCTACAATATAACTAATAGTTACATTGTATCTATTTTAGGTTTTATTTTTATTTCACAGGCAAGTTTGTATTTATTTTAACTAGGTAGACTAGTTAGTAAATAGTTATTAACTATTTACTAACTACCTAGCTAAAATAAATACAAATTTACCTGTAAAATAAAACCTAACCTGTCTTACACTAACACCTAACCTTACACTACAATTAAATCAATTACATAAATTAAATACAATTAACTAAATTACAAAAAAATACAAACACTAAATTACACAAAATAAAAAAAGAAATTATCAGCTATTTAAACTAATTACACCTAATCTAATAGCCCTATCAAAATAAAAAGCCCCCCCAAAATAAAAAACCCTAGCCTACACTAAACTACCAATAGCCCTTAAAAGGGCCTTTTGCGGGGCATTGCCCCAAAGAAATGAGCTCTTTTACCTGTAAAAAAAAAAATACAAACACCCCCCAATAGTAAAACCCACCACCCACACATCCAACACCCCAAATAAAATCCTAACTAAAAAAACCTAAGCTCCCCATTGCCCTGAAAAGGGCATTTGGATGGCATTTAGCTCTTTTTCCGCCCAAACCCTAATCTAAAAATAAAACCCACCCAATAAACCCTTTAAAAAGCCTAACACTAACCCCCGAAGATCCACTTACAGTTTTTGAAGACCCGAAATCCATCCTCAACGAAGCCGGCAAAAGTCCTCAACGAAGCAGCAGAAGTCTTCATCCAACTGGGCAGAAGTCTTCATCCAACCGGGCAGAAGTCTTCATCCAGACAGCATCTTCTATCTTCATCCATCCGGTGCGGAGCGGGTCCATCTTCAAGACATCCGGCGTGGAGCATCCTCTTCAATCAACGTCTTCTTGAACAATTAATTCTCCTTTAAATTATGTCATCCAAGATGGCGTCCCTTGAATTCCGATTGGCTGATAGAATTCTATCAGTCAATCGGAATTAAAGGTGAAAAAATCCTATTGGCTGATGCAATCAGCCCGCATTCTATTGGCTGATTGGAACAGCCAATAGAATGCAAGCTCAATCCTATTGGCTGATTGGATCAGCCAATAGGATTGAAGCTCATTCCTATTTGCTGATTGCATCAGCCAATAGAATTCAAGGTGAAAAAATCCTATCAGCCAATCGGAATTCAAGCGACGCCATCTTGGATGACGTAATTTAAAGGAGAATTCATTGTTCAAGAAGACGTTGATTGAAGAGGATGCTCTACGCCGGATGTCTTGAAGATGGACCCGCTCAGCGCCGGATGGATGAAGATAGAAGATGCTGTCTGGATGAAGACTTCTGCCCGGTTGGATGAAGACTTCTGCCCGGTTGGATAAAGACTTCTGCCCGGTTGGATGAAGACTTCTGCTGCTTCGTTGAGGAATTTTGCCGGCTTCGTTGAGGATGGATTTCGGGTCTTCAAAAACTGTAAGTGGATCTTCGGGGGTTAGTGTTAGGCTTTTTAAAGGGTTTATTGGGTGGGTTTTATTTTTAGATTAGGGTTTGGGCGGAAAAAGAGCTAAATGCCCTATTAAGGGCAATGCCCATATAAATGCCCTTTTCAGGACAATGAAGAGCTTAGGATTTTTTAGTTAGGATTTATTTGGGGGGTTGGTTGTGTGGGTGGTGGGTTTTACTAGTGGGGGGGTGTTTGTATTTTTTTTTACAGGTTAAAGAGCTGATTTCTTTGGGGCAATGCCCTGCAAAAGGCCCTTTTAAGGGCTATTGGTAGTTTAGTGTAGGTTAGTTTTTTTTTTATTTTGGGGGGCTTTTTTTATTTTGATAGGGCTATTAGATTAGGTGTAATTAGTTGAAATATCTGAGAATTTATTTTTTTATTTTGTGTAATTTAGTGTTTGTATTTTTTTGTAATTTAGTTAATTGTATTTAATGTATGTAATTGATTTAATTGTAGTGTAATTTTAGGTGTTAGTGTAAGACAGGTTAGGTTTTATTTTACAGGTAAATTTGTATTTATTTTAGCTAGGTAGTTAGTAAACAGTTAATAACTATTTAGTAACTATTCTACCTAGTTAAAATAAAAACAAACTTAGCTGTGAAATAAAAATAAAACCTAAGATAGATACAATGTAACTATTAGTTATATTGTAGCTAGTTTATGGTTTATTTTATAGGTAAGTATTTAGTTTTAAACAGGAATTATTTAGTTATTAATAGTAGTTTTTATTTAGATTTATTTTAATAACATTAAAGTTAGTGGGTGTTAGGATTAGGGTTAGACTTAGGGTTAGGTTTAGAGGGTAATAAATTTAGTATAGTGGCGGCGACGTTGGGGGCGGGAGATTAGGGGTTAATAAGTGTAGGTAGGTAGCGGCGACATTGGGGGCGGGAGATTAGGGGTTAATAACATTATGTAGGTGTCGGCGATGTTGGGGGCAGCAGATTAGGGGTTAATAAGTATAATGTAGGTGTCGGCGATGTCGGGGGTGGCAGATTAGGGGTGTTTAGACTCGGGGTTCATGTTAGGTGTAAACATAAATTTTATTTCCCCATAGGAATCAATGGGGCTGCGTTACAGAGCTTTATGCTTCTTTATTGCAGGTGTTAGGCTTTTTTTCAGCCGGCTCTCCCCATTAATGTCTATGGGAAAATCGTGCACGAGCACGTAAAACCATCTTACCGCAGCTCACCGCAGCGCTGGTATTGGAGTTCGGTATGGAGCTCAATTTTGCTCTATGCTTACCTCTTGCCTGCTAACGCCGGGTTTTTGTAATCCTGTAATACCAGCACTGTAGATAAGTGAGCGGTGCAAATAACTTGCAAGTTAGTACCGCACCGCTCATAACACAAAACTCGTAATCTAGCCGTTAGATTGTTATAAATGTTACTCTCTACCCTGGCTTTTAGCCAGGAATGTAACAATTAAATTTAAGAAGGTATAAATAAAGAGTCCCTGTTTTTGTTATAACCAGTAGTGAGCTAATTTTAAAACCAACAAAAAGACCCCTAACGCGTTTCAATATAGCTTCCTCACTGTTGGTCATAACGTGAGCTAGACCTAATATATTACTTACCATAATACAATCGCTATATTCCTGGAAAAAGCCTGGATAGCGAGTAACTTTTGCCAATGCTCTACACAACGTTAGTCACCTTCACTTTTTATTATAATATAAATCAGTCCGATAATCAATACCAGTAGTGCAGTGTTTTTAATATTTGTTGGGCAGCAAACAGTGCACTTTTTTGCTGTCATCTTAAAAGCTACAATAAAGGTTACATTTTAATAATATTGTTATTATAATTTCTACGCTCTCCTTATATTGTGCTCAGAGGCATTTCTCTTTACCCCACCCTGCTCTAGGGGTGGATTTGCATTGAATAAAACTATCCTTTATGCCTATGCACTACTATTTGATTTAAACTATAACTGATTAGACAAGGTACTCAAATAGTAACTTTACACAATATTTAAATCTCAGCCACTCTTGATACCTGAAAAGAACATAAAATATACCTCTATTATCACATGTGCTATATTCTTCTTGTATCCTTTGTTTAAGGAGCAGCAATACACTACTGGGAGCTAGCTGAACACTTTGGGGCCTATCTATCAAGCTCCGTAAGGAGCTTGACGGCCCGTCTTTCTGGCGAGTCTTCAGACTCGCCAGAAACAGCAGTTATGAAGCAGTGGTCACAAAGACCGCTGTTCCATAACCCTGTCCGCCTGCTCCGAGCAGGCAGACAGGAATTGCAACAATTCAACCCGATCGAGTACGATCGGGTTGATTGACACCCCCTGTTGGCGGCCTATTGGCCGCGAGTCTGCAGGGGGCGGCGTTCCACCAGCAGCTCTTGTGAGCTGCTGGTGCAATGTTAAATGCGGAGAGCGTATTGCTCTCCGCATTCAGCGATGTCTTGCGGACCTGATCCGCACTGTCGGATCAGGTCCGCAAGGCATTTCATAAATATGCCTCTTTGTGTAAGCCATTGACAGGTGGCATATATATACAGCTACCAATCAGCAGCTAGCTCCCAGAAGCCATCTCCCAATTGTTGCTCAGGAGCCTACCTAGGTATGCTTTTCAACAAAGGATACCAACAGAACACATCAAATTACATTACAGAAGTAAATTGAAAAGTTGCTTAAAATTGTATGTTCTATCTGATTCATGAAAGAAAAAATAGGCTTTCACGTCCCTTTAAAATACTTTAGCATACAAGTTTATATGTCTCATGGTTACCTTTCATGTAAGGAGGGAAAACAATCTTACCAATAATAATGTAATAATAATAGGACATTCTAATGTGAAAAAGACATATACTTATTCTTTAGATAATCTAAGCTTGCAGGATTCTCTAAGAAAACTCACCAGTACTTTGCAGGAATTCTCTGAAGGCAATTTTTACTTTTAGAACAGTGTCTAGCAAAGGGGTTTTAATTTAAATATGGGGAGAATATGTATATTTTATAATAGGGCTCAATAAAAATGTAATTTAAAATCCTATGAAATTAATAAATAGAAAACAATATTAATAAATTTAATTGAAATAATTAAAATTTGCATTTATTCTCTGGCAGGTCTTGTGTATTCTGTAAACATTTTTCACCTGAAGTTCTCGCTGTTTTATATCACAGACTGAAAGGTATAGAGTTTGTGTCAAAATGTGCAATACACTTACTACCCTAATAGAAAAAAACCTGTATAAAAAACAGAGGATGTAAAATACTGTATGCTGAAAACAGGACAATCTGATGTCTATTGTAAGTGTGCTCCTGGCTTCCAGCTAACTTTCTTATTCCCAGTGAAGTTCCCTTTTCTGGCAGTCTCCATAACTTTCTATTGTAGGCATCTTGCAAATTGTCATTAGTATCAGCAAAATCTTTCACGTTCCAACTAACATATTTTATGTAATTAGGCCCTTTGTGTTTGATTCCCCAAAGGGGATAAACCCATAGGTAAAGTCCTAAACAGAACACTACCGGTGACTGGTGCTCACTGACTATGTCATTTTCACAATAGAATATTCCTTTTAATAATAATTATGTTATTGTAAAGAGAATGTATATTGTTGCACACATTTGAGGTCCTCTATTGTGCATCTGAAAATAATTTTAAATAAATTCCGATTAAATGTGTTTTAGAAAAAAGTGGACAAGCAAAAAGAATGCTCTTTAATGCTTTGCCTGAAAACTTGGACACCCTTTTTCTGTCAAGGAAATAATAAGACCTATAAGTTCCTAAAATATAATTTCAACCCTATAAATTAACATTTGTATAATATTAAGACTTTAACTTTTTTAATTTACTAACATAATGGAGGCAGATTTTGCCATTTTTCACCCCTTGGCTTGCATTGCCCAGATTTTTATTTCACATAAGTAGCTATTAATCTCTATGGGGATGGCAAATTGTATTCTTATTATTATATTATTATAGACCTATTAAAAGTCGCCTAGATTTAGAGTTCTGCGGCCAAAGGGGTGCGTTAGCTACGCGTGCTTTCCCCCCCCCCGCACCTTTTAAATACCGCTGGTATTTAGAGTTCACAGAAGGGCTGCTTTAGGCTCCAAAAAGGGAGCGTAGAGCATAATTTACCGCCACTGCAACTCTAAATACCAGCGGTGCTTACGGACGCGGCCAGCTTCAAAAACGTGCTCGTGCACGATTCCCCCATAGGAAACAATGGGGCAGTTTGAGCTGAAAAAAAACCTAACACCTGCAAAAAAGCAGCGTTCAGCTCCTAACGCAGCCCCATTGTTTCCTATGGGGAAACAGCTTCTAAGTCTGCACCTAACACCCTAACATGTACCCCGAGTCTAAACACCCCTAACCTTACACTTATTAACCCCTAATCTGCTACCCCCGCTATCGCTGACCCCTGCATATTATTATTATTAACCCCTAATCTGCCGCTCCTTACACCACCGCAACCTACGTTATCCCTATGAACCCCTAATCTGCTGCCCCTAACACCGCCGACCCCTATATTATATTTATTACCCCCTAATCTGCCCCCCCAACGTCGCCGCTACCTACACTTATTAACCCCTAATCTGCCAACCGCACACCGCTGCAACCTACGTTATCCCTATGAACCCCTAATCTGCTGCCCCTAACCCCCGCCGACCCCTATATTATATATATTAACCCCTAATCTGCCCCCCCAACGTCGCCGCTACCTACCTACACTTATTAACCCCTAATCTGCCGCTACCCTAATAAATGTATTAACCCCTAAAGCTAAGTCTAACCCTAACCCTAACACCCCCCTAAGTTAAATATAATTTTTATCTAACGAAATAAAATAAATCTTATTAAATAAATTATTCCTATTTAAATCTAAATACTTACATGTAAAATAAACCCAAATATAGCTACAATATAAATAATAATTATATTGTAGCTATTTTAGGATTAATATGTATTTTACAGGCAACTTTGTATTAATCTTAACCAGGTACAATAGCTATTTAATAGCTACCTAGTTAAAATAATTACAAAGTACCTGTAAAATAAATCCAAACCTAAGTTACAATTAAACCTAACACTACACTATCAATAAATTAATTAAATAAACTACCTACAATTATCTACAATTAAACCTAACACTACACTATCAATAAATACATTAAATACAAATACCTACAAATAAATACACTAACTAAAGTACAAAAAATAAAAAAAGAACTAAGTTACAAAAAATAAAAAATAATTTACAAACATTATAAAAATATTACAATTTTAAGCTAATTACACCTACTTTAAGCCCCTAATAAAATAACAAAGCCCCCCAAAATAAAAAAATGCCCTACCCTATTCTAAAATAAAAATTGAAAAGCTCTTTTACCTTACCAGCCCTTAAAAGGGCCTTTTGCGGGGCATGCCCCAAAGAATTCTGCTCTTTTGCCTGTAAAAAAACATACAATACCCCCCCAACATTACAACCCACCCCTAATCTAACCCAAACCCCCCTTAAATAAACCTAACACTAAGCCCCTGAAGATCTTCCGACCTTGTCTTCACCACGCCGGGTATCACCGATCTGTCCAGAAGAGGGTCCGAAGTCTTCCTCCTATCCGGGGCTGAAGAGGTCCATCATCCGGCTGAAGTCTTCATCCAAGTGGGGGCTGAAGAGGTCCATCATCGGGCTGAAGTCTTCATCCAAGCGGGGGCTGGAGAGGTCCATCATCCGGCTGAACTCTTCTATCAAGCGGCATCTTCAATCTACTTTCTTCCGGCTCCATCTTCATCCTGCCGACGCGGAACATCCATCCTGGCCGACGACTTCCCGACGAATGACGGTTCCTTTAAGGGACGTCATCCAAGATGGCATCCCTCGAATTACGATTGGCTGATAGGATTCTATCAGCCAATCGGAATTAAGGTAGGAATAATCTGATTGGCTGATGGAATCAGCCATTCAGATTCAAGTTCAATCTGATTGAACTTGAATCTTAAAGGAACCGTCATTCGTCGGGAAGTCGTCGGCCAGGATGGATGTTCCGCGTCGGCGGGATGAAGATGGAGCCGGAAGAATGAAGATTGAAGATGCCGCTTGATAGAAGACTTCAGCTGGATGATGGACCTCTTCAGCCCTGCTTGGATGAAGACTTCAGCCGGATGATGGACCTCTTCAGCCCCCGCCTGGATGAAGACTTCAGCCGGATGATGGACCTCTTCAGCCCCGGATAGGAGGAAGACTTCGGACCCTCTTCTGGACGGATCGGTGATACCCGCGTGGTGAAGACAAGGTAGGAAGATCTTCAGGGGCTTAGTGTTAGGTTTATTTAAAGTGGGTTTGGGTTAGATTAGGGGTATGTGGGTGGTGGGTTGTAATGTTGGGGGGGTATTGTATGTTTTTTTTACAGGCAAAAGAGTAGAATTATTTGGGGCATGCCCCGCAAAAGGCCCTTTTAAGGGCTGGTAAGGTAAAAGAGCTTTTCAATTTTTATTTTAGAATAGGGTAGGGCATTTTTTTATTTTGGGGGGCTTTGTTATTTTATTAGGGGGCTTAGAGTAGGTGTAATTAGCTTAAAATTGTTGTAATATTTTTATAATGTTTGTAAATTATTTTTTTATTTTTTGTAACTTAGTTCTTTTTTTATTTTTTGTAACTTAGATCTTTTTTTATTTTTTGTACTTTAGTTAGTGTATTTATTTTTAGGTATTTGAATTTAATTTATTTATTGATAGTGTAGTGTTAGGTTTAATTGTAGATGATTGTAGGTAGTTTATTTAATTAATTTATTGATAGTGTAGTGTTAGGTTTAATTGTAACTTAGGTTAGGATTTATTACAGGTACTTTTGTAATTATTTTAACTAGGTAGCTATTAAATAGTTATTAACTATTTAATAGCTATTGTACCTGGTTAAAATAAATACAAAGTTGCCTGTAAAATAAATATTAATCCTAAAATAGCTACAATATAATTATTATTTATATTGTAACTATATTAGGGTTCATTTTACAGGTAAGTATTTAGATTTAAATAGGAATAATTTATTTAATAAGATTTATTTTATTTCGTTAGATAAAAATTATATTTAACTTAGGGGGGTGTTAGGGTTAGGGTTAGACTTAGCTTTAGGGGTTAATACATTTATTAGAGTAGCGGTGAGGTCCGGTCGGCAGATTAGGGGTTAATAAGTGTAGGTAGGTAGCGGCGACGTTGGGGGGGGGCAGATTAGGGTTTAATAAATATTATGTAGGTGTCGGCGGTGTTAGGGGCAGCAGATTAGGGGTACATAGGGATAATGTAGGTTGCGGCGGTGTGCGGTTGGCAGATTAGGGGTTAAATAAATTTAAGAGAGTGGCGGCAATGTGGGGGGGGCCTCGGTTTAGGGGTACATAGGTAGTTTATGGGTCTTAGTGTACTTTAGAGCACAGTAGTTAAGAGTGTTAGCCCAGAAAGTTCTTAACTCCTGGCTTTTCTCTGCAGCTGGAGTCTTGTTGTTAGATTTCTAACGCTCACTTCAGCCAAGACTCTAAATACCAGCGTTAGAAAGATCCCATTGAAAAGATAGGATACGCAATTGACGTAAGGGGATCTGCGGTATGGAAAGTCGCGGCTGGAAAGTGAGTGTTAGACCCTTTCCTGACTGACTCTAAATACCAGCGGGTGGCCAAAACCAGCGTTAGGACCCCCTAACACTGGTTTTGATGGCTAACGCAGAACTCTAAATCTAGGCAAGTGAATGCATTAAGCATAACAGATTGCACCATTATAAGGCATTGTACATTACAGCCTTAAGTACATGGTAAAGTTTCTTTAGCTTTATATATATATATATATATATATATATATATATAAATAAAATGGCCATTACCTGTTGCTGGAAGGTTGAAAAGCAGCATGAGTAGAGAAATATGAGTCTACAGGAGCTGTAGCAGTATGAACAAAGGCTGGAGAAGCTTCAGGTGCAAAGGCTGGTGAAGCTACAGGTGCAAAGGCTGGAGAAGCTGTAGAAGCGAAGGCCGGGGAAGCTGTAGAAGCGAAGGCCGGGGAAGCTGTAGAAGCGAAGGCTGGAGAAGCTGTAGATGCAAAGGCTGGAGAAGCTGTAGATGCAAAGGCTGGAGAAGCTGTAGATGCAAAGGCTGGAGAAGCTGTAGATGCAAAAGCTGGAGAAGCTGTAGATGCAAAGGCTGGAGAAGCTGTAGGAAGCGGTGATGCAGAATTTTGTGCTGTGTATTGATCAGCGGTAGCGGTTTGATTTGCTGAAGCAGCTGGTGTGGCAGCATATCCTAGGCTGGTGGGTGTCGGTGCATGTTCAACAGGGCTACTGAGTAAAGTTAAACCAAATGAGACAACATGGTACTCAAATCTTCTAGCAAAACAATCCACCAAATACAGTTAGCCCTCATTTTACACTAGTTTGCTTGCACCAATTCACAGCAGCAACAAAGTATAAGATAAAAGAGATACAAGATAACTATATATTGCACTTTATGTGAACTAACTTTGAAAAGGATAAATTACCAGCAATATGCAATTATCTGAAACTGAATATTTAGACATTTTTTGGAGGGGCACTGATGAGACTTTGCACTTAGAGGAACAGTATTTAGAAATATAGGGCCAGATTAGAAGTGGTGCACTAATGATAGTGTGTGTGCGATAACCAATTTTGAAGCTCACTATAATATAATTACATGGTAAAGCGCATTAACCAAAGAAGGGTTAACACGGCCAACTTGAGAGCAACCATTATTTTCAATGGAAATTGCAACCTCACTAATCAGAGGGCAAGTTAACAACGGCCAACATACTCTGTATATTAGCCATTGCTAAGGGGTTAATAAAAAGGTTTTAAAAAATGAAAATGGATATGGTAAATGTGTTTGACTAGAATGTCTAAATATGTGCATGTGTTTTAATTATCAAGACTTTACATTCCAATGTTCTTAACATAGAAAAAAATGTTCTCTTTATTTTAAATTAAAAATGTCTTTATATATCTATATATACAATATATATCTGTATCTCTTCTATGTGAAGAACTTTGGAATGTAAAATATTTGTAACCCACTTTGGGTTTAGCGCAGTTCATTTAACACAGAGTTGGGTTAGTGCGCAAACGATAGAAATCTATGGGAAGAAGAAGTTCACGGTAATCATGGTATCCGAAGTTCTGTTTAGTTAGCGTGCAGCAGACTTTCGCTCGCACACTAACTTTTTACTTTTAACTTGTAAAACGCATGACAACTGGGCCGCCAGAAATATTTACTATGAACGAAAAAGTTATTTAGTGCGCCACTTTTAAACTGGCCCTTAGTATTTTGGGAGACTGTATTTTATATTTTAATTTTGTTTAAAGTCTGCACATTTAAATAGCGATTTTATAACTATAATAATATATTATTTATGGCATTTTTCTTTTTTTGCAAGAATTGAATCCCAGCATAGACCAAGGACGGCCTCTATTTAATACCAGAAGATAACCAACTCCATAAATTACATTTCATTAAATAATGATGCCCATCTGCTCTCAATATGTGATAACCAAATATTCTCCTTGCTAGAGCTCTGAGAAGGTCTATGAGAGAACACAGCAGGGGAAAGAGAATGATAGAGAAATATTGAGAATGGGAAAGAGAAGCAGAAGAAGACAAAGAGAGAACGAGTTAGAGGGAGAAGTCCAGAATGAGAAAGAGAAAAAGATAGAGAAAGTGATTAAGGGAGAACAAAAGTTATGAAGAAAGATAGATAGATAGATACTGTAGATAGATAGATAGATAGATAGATAGATGATAGATATATAGATAATAGATATATAGATAGATAGATGCGGAAAGATAGATGTGAATAGATAGATGAAGATAGATAGATAGATAGATAGATAGATAGATAGATAGATACTGTAGATAGATAATAGATATATAGATAGATAGATGCGGATAGATAAGAGATAGATAGATAAATAGATGCGGAAATATAGATGTGAATAGATAGATGAAGATAGATAGATAGATAGATAGATAGATAGATAAGAGATATATAGATATAGATGGAAAGATAGATGCAGATAAATAGATGCGGATAGATAAGATAGAAAGAAAGACTGAAAATGATACAGATAACTAGATTGGTAATGAGAGAGAACTGAATAAATTAAAGGTAAGCAAAATCAGGAAGGTAAACTTCAGTTATATATGATCTTATACATTTCCACACACACTGAAGGGTCCATTCCTAGAAGCTTCAGGAACCGGAGAGAAAAGAAAATGAGGACATGAAGAAAATATACAAAGAAAACAGAAAATAGAGTATTACAAAATGAGAAGTTTGTGTAACAGAGAATTAGTGGCAGTTTTTTTTTTTTAAGTAAAGTCTTGAGCGTCATAAATCAGCAATGAGAGAGGGTCATGTGACAATAGGTTAGAATGTGGTCAAGAAAGAACAGAGAGCCACAGAAAGGATTTAGCAGCTGGTCTAGGCCAACAGATCACAGAAGAGTGGAGTTTAACTGCCCATTATATGTTTCCCATTGGGTCCTTAGAAAACGATATAGTAAATTAAAATGTGAAGGGTGCACTGGGCTGTAAAAGAAGGGTTTTGTGTTACTCTGTATTTTTGACCTTTGTTGGCCTTTAAAAAAAATCTTAAAATAAATCAAAGTTAAACTAAACTATTTTTATGTCCAGTCTAAAGCACATCTATAATTCAAATATCCCGAAATGGGGCTAATGTAAACAGAGTCCAGAATAGTGGACTAAATTGTGTGGCTAGGAATATAAAGTGTTATTTAAACCCTTGACCACCAGAAATTGCTCTGAATCCTTTCCTGATGACAAGGGGATGAAATATAATCTTGCAAGACCTATTGTCATACAGTATCAAGCTTAGATTCAGCACATAGCCCTTCCAAATATCCCACATTTAAAAAATAAATAATTTGTTACAAATACAACTTTCCTCTTGTTTTATTTGTGCTTGCTTGGTTTCATATTTGCAAGCTTGTTACATTAGATGCCAAAGGAAGATGCTGATATATAGTTCCCACATCATTTGAATGATATTGTTGGGGTACTTGGAAGTTGGAAGCACAATTAGCACAGGCAGCAGCAGAAATATAAGAGTTTCTGAAGATTATGGGGTCTATTTAAAACATCAGCTTAGATGTACAACCGTACAGGGTTAAACACAGTTACCAAGGAACTTTTGTGGAATAATGAACTGTTCTAATATATTAGCACATTTTATTATTGCATAAGAATTTTAGTTTAGATAAAGAACAGACACATATACAAAAAGATTCTCATAAAATTGGAAACAATTTTAGTATAGAGCTTAGATTATACAAAATATAGAATATACTATATGTATATATACTATATAGTATATAAATACTATATAGTACACAATATACTTTATACTATACAAAGTATAGAACTTAAATTATTAAAGAACTGATTAAAGAATATGGTCTTAAATTTCCTAAAGAATAAATATGTATAATGTGATATGTATTATAGAATCATGTAGAACAGGTATCATATTGATTTACTTGAAAATAATTAATTGCAGTATAAATAATAAAACAAATGTTATATATAACCAATTGTTATAAAAGTTGACCATCTTTAAATGCAACCTAAATGTACTCTTTTACTTATTTATTTTTTAAATAAAGTTTAGGAACAGTATTTACATTTGTTGATAACTGGAGGATTGGATAGATTAAGATACACATTGAAAGAAAAAGAGGTTGGGGAAGTTTTTGAACAAGATAACAGCCTGTGTTTAAACTGACATGATTCTAGTGTAGCCATAAATATCCAGTTTTGTTAGAGCATTTTATATTTAGACAGATTTATTCCCTTTAATCTTTTGCAAAAGGGTTAAATATATAGTCAATGTTGCGCTCCTTTGTCACTCCAGATGACTATACAGCTGGTTAACCAATAAGAAGCAGGCATACATGTGTATGGTCCAATCACTGACCTTCTCTCTTTATCTGGAGTAAGATGGGGTGTTCCAGGTGTACAACTTTGACTACAATTTTTAACCCTTTAAAAGGACTGAAACACGTGTAAATGTATTTTTACATTATAATGTCCCCTTAAGCACTAAATTATAAAAACAATACCTATAAAGGCAAAATCAAGACGTTAATTTCCCTTTAAAAATAGTCAATTTGAAGTAAATATATCAATATTCACTCTTTGTTCTCAATAAAATGATTTACATATGTATGTTTCAGGAATAAACACTTGGAATATATATGTAATAATATCCATCAAAGTATCCTAAAATGTTAGAAATATTATATCATAACAGACTTAAAACAGTGAAGCAGTTAAGAGGTTAATGTGTGCTACATGATACCTTTTATAACCGGATGTAACAGGGGGTGAGGGTTTATGCACTTTCTGACCAAGGTTGGTGTAAGTGGCCTGTCTTGGACTTGTTTCAGCCCCAAATCTCACAGAATAACCCCTGGAGGTCACTGGTTTGTTTGGGGTAACGTTGTCCTCTACTGGAGCTGATTTAGATGGCTGCCATACAGTAGAACTGCCACACTGTGGCGCTGTAACACCTGCAGTGCTGAGTAACAGAAATGATAGTATGCTTTGCTTACAGCTGATCCGCAGAACGCTCATTTAATACATTCAAAGAATTAAATCTCAATAGGAGATATACAAGATCTGCAAGTTACACAAGTATATTTATTATTTAACTATCTGATACTGCACCTCTAGAAGATAAATCCCTAAATCCCAGAATGCAACAGTTTCATTTACTAACAGCGTATTGCAATACTAATGGAACATTTTATTCAGAAGTGTTTTATCAGCTGTTAGAAAGAGCAGCATCTTAAAGGGATATGAAGCCAAAATGTTTTCATGATTCAGATAGAGCATTCGATTTTAAACAACTTTCTAATTTACTTCTATTATCAGTTTTTCTTTGTTCTCTTGGTATCTTTTTTTGAAAAGCAGGTGCGTATGCTTAGGAGCCGGCCCATTTCGTGAGCACTATATGGCAGCAGTTTTGCAAGAATGTTATCCATTTACAAGATCACTAGAGGGCAGCGCTATTTCCTGCTATGAAGTGTTCCAGATGCCTACCTAGGTATCTCTTCAACACAGAATATCATGGGAACGAAGCAAATTTGACAATAGAAGTAAATGGAAACTTTTTGTAACATGATATGCGCTGTCTGAATCACAAAATAATTTTTTTGGTTTCATATCCCTTTAACATGTATCGGTTTACAATGAAAATGTGAAAGCAAAAGCTTTTTAACCAGTTCACCCATTTGGACGTATATGTACATTGCGCAGTACTTTGGCTATTATACCGCACAACGTATATATACGTCTGAGCTTCAGGAAGCTCCAGCGGTCTGGACTGTTAAGATAAACTAGAGTTACGGAGGCAGCTCCAGGCATCTGCCAACATATGGAACCGGAGCACAATTCTTTTAAGCCCCTGCAGGCTGCATCCAGTGCATTTTATTAGATTTTCACAGCCAGACACTGCTAGTTCATGTGTGTCATATACATAACATTGTGCTCACTCCGTGGAGTTATTTATAAGTCAGCACTGATTGGCTAAAATGCAAGTTTACCAAAAGAACTGAGTTAAGGGGCAGCCTGCAGAAGCTTAGACACAAGGTAATCACAGAGGTAAAAAGTATATTTATATAACCGTGTTGGTTATGACAAACTGGGAATGGGTAATAAAGGGATTATCTATCTTTTTAAACAAAAAACATTTTTAAGTAGACTGTCCCTTTAACTGGCAAGCTTGTCTAGTAGCATATTTTATTTATAACTCTATATGATATAATTTCAGTGATACAATCTAACAACCTACCATGAAAACTGTTTAAGATGTATTATTCTATATTAAACACAACTGCTTGCTATAGGTGCCTACAGCATTTGTAGTTAAATTGTTAATAAGTAAGGATCAGACCCAGGACAAAACACAATTCATCACACTGTGAATCTGCAATTTGCTGAGAAAGAACGGACCCGTTACATACTGTCTGCTCGTTGTCTGCATATAATAACTATGTTTTGTTCACATTATAATAAGTGTATGTGCTGATGCTCTGTGTAGCGGGAATTACACTTTTGGTCCATAAGCACAGGATATTTTTTAAGGGCCAAAAATGGCTAAATCAAATAATCTGTGTTAGGATATTTTACTATTGCACTGTAGTTTGCATATAGCTATCTAACTCCTGGAAAGATGTTAAAGCTCAAGAGGAGAAATCCACTACTGGGAGCTAGCTAAACACAACTGGTGAGCCAAAGACAAGAGGCATACCCACAAATCACCAGATAGTGTAAAAATGAAAGGATCTATTAGAGAAGATTATAGCGAAACAAATTCCTTTTTTTAAAATGTTTACTGTTCAATCCCTGAAAATGGGTACAATATTTAATTTATATAAATAGGTATGCTCTAGGTGAGGTTATAGCTGGTAAACCAATAAGAAACCAGCATACATGTGTATGCTCCAATCACTGGCTGTATTTCATCTGCAGGAGAATCACTTAAACTACAAGTTTAAGCTAAAGGGGCACTAAAAAAATTTCTTTCATGAATCAGATAGAACATGCAATTTTAAGCAACTTTCTAATTTACTCCTATTATAATTTTTTATTTGTTCTCATGGTATCTTTATTTGAAAAGCAGGAATGAAAGTTTAGGAGCCGGCCCATTTTTGGTTCAGCAGCCATCAATAAGCAAGCGCTATCCATGGTGCTGAACCAATAATGGTCCGGCTCCTAAGCTTTTATTCCTGCTTTTTCAAATAAAGATACCAAGAGAACAAAGAAAACTTAATAATAGAAGTAAATTAGAAACTTGCTTAAAACTGCCTGCTCTATCAGAATCATAAAAGAAAAAATGTGGGTTTAGTGCCCCTTTAACTTAAACTTGTAGTTAAAGTGATTCTCCTGAAAAAGTATTAGTGCCCCTTTAAACAGAAAACAAAATAAAATAATTTGTTTAAAAATAAAATAGTTTACTAAAAATACAGCATTTCTGTTTTACACGTGTATGTCCCTTTAACTCACTTAGCCAGACAGAGGCCCCCTTCAGCTAAAAGCAAACCTAAGTAGGCGCCTGATTCCAAACAAAATCTATACTTTTTAGGAGTCAGAAGTATTGAAGAAGAGACTTAATGCTTACAATTTTCTCGAGTTTTCATTAACAGAAAAGAAAAAAGTATAGAAGAAATATACAACAAAAGTTACCTGGCTTCAGTAGATTTGGCAACATTTTCCTTCCCACTGTGGAAGAAGGGAACATTGTGAATGAATTACAGGAGGGGACTAAAGCCAGGATGAGTTGTTAATGAACGTCCTTGAGCCAAAAAAGAGTTAAAAAAGATTGTGAATAAGAAGAGAGACCGTGACTCACTCTGGCAACCACGGGAAAAGATTCTCCAAAAGCAGAAGAACTTGACAATGTTTGTGCTTATTATGCGCCTATCTATTAAGCTTTAGAGGTGTGATGCTCACATGCGCTTACCATCCTAATGCACAGTGCCACTCATTCTTTATTTTCGGTTTTAATCTGTCAGTTTGCTCCACCTCCCATGTGCTGTAGTCTCCATCGTACATACATCCTTTCTTTACAATAAGTTATATTTAGAGCTCGATTTATCAACCCCTTCACCTGCCTACAACTGCAGGTTCTTACAAGAGAACCTGCAGTCATTATTTATCAAGCAGTGGTCATCAGACACAAGAGAACCTGCAGTCATTATTTATCAAGCAGCGGTCATCAGACACAAGAGAACCTGCAGTCAGTATTTATCAAGCAGCGGTCATCAGACACAAGAGAACCTGCAGTCAGTATTTATCAAGCAGCGGTCATCAGATACAAGAGAACCTGCAGTCAGTATTTATCAAGCAGCGGTCATCAGACACAAGAGAACCTGCAGTCAGTATTTATCAAGCAGCGGTCATCAGATACAAGAGAACCTGCAGTCAGTATTTATCAAGCAGCGGTCATCAGACACAAGAGAACCTGCAGTCAATATTTATCAGGCAGAGGTCATCAGACACAAGAGAACCCGCAGTCAGTATTTATCAAGCAGCGGTCATCAGACACAAGAGAACCTGCAGTCAGTATTTAACAAGCGCCGGTCATCAGACACAAGAGAACCTGCAGTCAGTATTTATCAAGCAGCGGTCATCAGACACAAGAGAACCTGCAGTCAGTATTTATCAAGCAGCGGTCATCAGACACAAGAGAACCTGCAGTCAGTATTTATCAAGCAGCGGTCATCAGACACAAGAGAACCTGCAGTCAGTATTTATCAAGCAGCGGTCATCAGACACAAGAGAACCTGCAGTCAGTATTTATCAAGCAGCGGTCATCAGACACAAGAGAACCTGCAGTCAGTATTTATCAAGCAGCGGTCATCAGACACAAGAGAACCCGCAGTCAGTATTTATCAAGCAGCAGTCATCAGACTCAAGAGAACCTGCAGTCAGTATTTGTCAAGCAGCGGTCATCAGACACAAGAGAACCTGCAGTCAGTATTTATCAAGCAGCGTTCATCAGACACAAGAGAACCTGCAGTCAGTATTTATCAAGCAGCAGTCATCACACACAAGAGAACCTGTAGTCAGTATTTATCAAGCAGCGGTCATCAGACACAAGAGAACCTGTAGTCAGTATTTATCAAGCAGCGGTCATCAGACACAAGAGAACCCACAGTCAGTATTTATCAAGCAGCAGTCATCAGACTCAAGAGAACCTGCAGTCAGTATTTGTCAAGCAGCGGTCATCAGACACAAGAGAACCTGCAGTCAGTATTTATCAAGCAGCGTTCATCAGACACAAGAGAACCTGCAGTCAGTATTTATCAAGCAGCGGTCATCAGACACAAGAGAACCTGCAGTCAGTATTTATCAAGCAGCGGTCATCAGACACAAGAGAACCTGCAGTCAGTATTTATCAAGCAGCGTTCATCAGACACAAGAGAACCTGCAGTCAGTATTTATCAAGCAGCGTTCATCAGACACAAGAGAACCTGCAGTCAGTATTTATCAAGCAGCGGTCATCAGACACAAGAGAAACTGCAGTCAGTATTTATCAAGCAGCGGTCATCAGACACTAGAGAAACTGCAGTCAGTATTTATCAAGCAGCAGTCATCAGACACTAGAGAACCTGCAGTCAGTATTTATCAAGCAGCAGTCATCAGACACAAGAGAACCTGCAGTCAGTATTTATCAAGCAGCAGTCATCAGACACTAGAGAACCTGCAGTCAGTATTTATCAAGCAGCGGTCATCAGACCGCTGCTTCCTAGACTCTTCTCCACCTCTTAGTTGGAGAAATTCAATCTCCCCTGTCTCATCCAGCCAGGGAGATTGACAGCTCCTGCCCACGCGTGATTGGCTGTGTACAGGCAGGGGCAGGATTGCACACGAGTTAAAAAAAGTGCTCGCATGCAATCTTAAATTCCGGCAGTGAATTGTTGCCTGCCAGAGGCGTGCTGGAGTGGACAACGATGAATGTGCAATCTTATATAATTACCTAATTATGTTTCCACACCTTTAGAAGGGATCTAAAACTCAGACCCCCCCATAAAACTTTGTTATTTATGGTAAAAATAATTTTTAATGCACTTTTATTATTCATTTTGCCAGTTTTTTCTTTACTGTAGTTGAAAAAAGAATATAAGATAACCATATTCAAGAGCCTTTTAAAGCAGTTTATCATGCAAAAGCGTGTAAATGCTCATATATACAATACATATCTAAAAAGCGACTTTAAATGTCCCTTTAAGACAGAACACATACATAATGTTATCTTCCTCGACAACCTATAACACTTAATAATTACACTAGTTTAAAGGGACATGAAACCGAAAATGTTCCTTTATGATTCAGATAATGATCCAGAGAATACAATTTTAAACATTCCAATTTACTTCTATTATTTAATTTGCTTCATTCTTTGTTGAATAAATAGCAATGCACATGGGTGAGCCAATCACACAAGGCATGTATGTTCAGCTACCAATCAGCAGCTGCTAAGCCCATTTAGATATGATTTTCAGCAAAGGATATCAAGAGAATGAAGCAAATCAGATAAAAGCAGCAAATTGTAAGGTTGTATAAAATGACACGCTCTTTCTAAAGCAAAAACATTGGGTTTCATGTCCCTTTAAGGTTACTATGTTTTCCTTAAATATTCCCTACTATATTCTAAATAAGAGACAATTATAGTAAAATGTATCAACCAGAATTTGTTTCACGTAAAAGGTTTTTGCACGTTACATAATCATTTTCCACCTCGGCCAACAGTGAGTCATGGATTGCATTGCTGTTTGTGATAAAGCTGAAGTGGATTGAAGAAAAAAAAGTGAGAGACATAGTTAAGCAAATATATGCCAAGAACCAACAAACCGTGCAATAACAGTTAAAGATCACTCTCAAAGCAAGAAAGTAATTAGCGTGTCCAGCAGCTTAGGGATAAGCAGGTGGGTCAGGCTTCTAGCAGCTTTAGGCCTCTAAGTATCTGGTTTTCACACCAGACCATTCTAGATATTTAGGCAGCTATAGTTTATAATTCACCTACAGATGTTTGGGTACTGTTAAATCATGTGACTGATCGAGGCAAGAGTGAGAGAGAGAGAGAGATGGGAATAGGGGAAAAGGGAACAAAACATCCAACATAAAAGCAAGAGCAGAATAGAGGGTTTTCATTAACCACCTGAATGTCTGACAGACCTGCAATTTGTACCAACAAAATTAAACCCCCTGGTGCCTGCTAATAACATCTCTGTTACACCCTGGACACCTGGGTATTAAATTACTAGAGCACATTCACTATATTTGGACTTCCTGTGGGAGATTACTGATTTGCTGCCATTATTTTTAAAGCCCATTCAACATTATAGGGTCCAGCAAGTCATTGTACATGGTTATAGCAATCATAAGCCAAATGGCTGTTAATAATTCATTGAGTGAAGTAAAAAAAAAATTCTTGCATTTTAAATTCTCCAAAATGTGGGATCAAGAGGGAAGGGATTGATAACTCTTATGTTGTGCTATAAATTTGTATTCTCTTCAACAATTATGAATCAATATCAAATGGTTGGAAAATTAAATAGATCAGTAGAATACAGTTTTTGTATCGCCCTTAGGTTGGTAAATTCACAAGAGGCTTTTTGCACGTTACAAGTTAAAAGTAAAATGTTTGTGCACAAGCGGTAACCTGATGTGCGCAAGAAGCCGAACTTTGAACACTGCAAACATGTTATTGTATTCCCCTATAGACTTCAAAGGAGCATGAGAAGTGTGTGTGTGTGTGTGGGGGAAACAATACCCATACTCACGCACAAACATGATCGCATTTAATCATATTTCAGATTCCAATGTTCCTCACATAGCAGAATATGTTCTTTTTATTCTTAAAGGAATAGTCTAGTGAAAATTAAATTTGCATGTTTCAGATAGAGCATGCAATTTTAAGCAACTTTCTAATTTAGTCCTTTTATCAATTTTTCTTTGTTCTTTTGCTATCTTTGTTTGAATATAAGCTTAGAAGCCGGCCCATTTTTGGTTCATCACCTGGGTAGCGCTTGCTGATTGGTGGCTACATTTAGACACAAATCAGGAAGTGCTACCCGGGTGCTGAACCAAAAATGGTCTGGCTTCTATGCTTACATTCTTGCTTTCTCAAATAAAGATACCATGAGAAAGAAGAAAAATTGATAATAGGAGTAAATTAGAAGGTTGCTTAAAATTGCCTGCTCTATCTGAATAATGAAAGCTTAATTTTAACTAGATTATCCATTTAAATAAATATATATATATATATATATATGACTTTTTTTTTGGTAAAATATATATCTATACCTATATACTGTATATGGTTTGGTTTCTTTAAGGGGGCGCTTGCTCCAATGTGAAATCCACCAACTCAATATCAGTCTAGAAGACTTTGGAAAGGAAAGGACTCCAATTTTGTGTTTGTATAGACTTAATAAAAATAAGTGCAGTGTAGTCACTGAATCAAAAATCCAGTATCAGCAACTCCACAATATGACAAGAAACAAACCTTATTGTCTTTATAAAAACATAGGTTTATTAAGCTCTACGCGTTTCCATCTTTTTAAAGAGCAGGTTAAAAGGCAAAAGAAGTAAGCTCATTTGTTCTTACCATTAATTCATACAATTGTTTGTACTTTTCTATATATATATATTATTATATATAGGTACAGATATATATATATATATGGATATCTATTTACATACAACATATTCCCTATGTGAAGAACATTGGAAAGTGCAATATTTACAGTAAATATACAGTAAAACACTTTATTAAATAGGAATATTGCATAAAAAATGTTTTTTTTTCATGTTTGCAGCTACTTGACTGCAAAGGGCTTCCATACACTTATATGTGTCTATATATGTATACATACCGTATGTATTTATATGTTTACATGTATATATTTCTGTAAATACATACTGTATGTATTTATATGTTTATATGTATATATGTCTGTAAATACATACTGTATGTATTTATATGTTTATATGTGTATATATGTCTGTAAATACATATGTATTTATGTGTTTATATGTGTATATATGTCTGTAAATACATATGTATTTATATGTTTATATGTATATATGTCTGTAAATACATATATACACATATAAATACATATCTACATACATATAAACATATAAATACATATCTACACACATATAAACATATATACATATAAACATATAAATACATATCTACACACATATAAACATATATACATACATATACATATTTAGACATGTGTATGTATGGATCTCTATGTTAAAGCCCTTTGCATGTCTTTTTTCTAACACCTTTTTATGCAATATGTTTAAAATAATTTAATTAGACAGTGTTATTATGAGTGTAACTGTACGTACAATGTATTTTGTGCAACTTTTTTGTCAAACGTAACAGTTAACCAGAGCTCTTAAGTCACCCTAACCCGACGTCTGTTAAATTCAATTGTGCTCAAGCGAACGCGTTTACTTTCAACTTGTAAAGCTGTCCGCCTGGGCTTGTCATAACCAGTATGGGCTTGTCATAACCAGTATGGGCTTGTCATAACCTGTATGGGCTTGTCATAACCAGTATGGGCTTGTCATAAACAGTATGGGCTTGTCATAACCAGTATGGGCTTGATAAATAACCAACACGAGGGATATACAAAAACGGTATTCTCCAGTTCTAATTTTGCATCCATCTGATATCTTTTTTATAATTGTTCAAGAAAACAAGAATTTAAAGCACAACATAAGTTTTACTGTGTATCAGTGAGCGCTAAAAGTAGAAAATCTCTGATCACAAAATTGTGGAGCTTAAAGGGACACTGAACCCAAATTTTTTCTTTTGTGATTCAGACAGAGCAGGCATTTTTAAGCAACTTTCTAATTTACTCATATTATCAAAATTTTCTTCATTCTCTTGGTATCTTTATTTGAAAAGCAAGAAAGTAAGTTTAGATGCTGGCCCATTTTTGGTGAACAACCTGGGTTGTTCTTGCTGATTGGTGGATAAATTCACCCACCAATAAATAAGTGCTGTCTAGGGTTCTCAACCAAAAATTGGCTGGCTCCTTTGCTTTGATGCCTTCTTTTTCAATAAAGATAGCAAGAGAACAAAGAAAAATTGATAATAGGAGTAAATTAGAAAGTTGCTTAAAATGACATGCTCTATCTGAATCACGAAAGAAAAAATTTGGGTTCAGTGTCCCTTTAAATACAGACAAAAACATTATTATTCTCCCTAAAGCCTATCCAAAAATACCAAAAATGTCTATGTGCAAATAATATTTCCAGATATTATAATTTGATTTTAAATTTTAAACATGATAAGCACAACAGACTTAGTTGAAGTAAAATGCTGAATTTTATGTCTGATATTCCATTTAAAACGATCTATCTTCATTACAGATGTTTATCTAACATCAGCTTTTCTTTCCTCAGCGCGGCGAACGCTGCAGACAAATAAAAGAACTCTCAGCATGAAATATTTTATACTTCATGCTGAAAGTTCCCTTTATTTGTTGCACTGGTAAATCCTAGCGTTTCACAAGCGCTAGGATTTACTATCACTTCAAAAATGTCCAAGAGATGTAATTTAGTATGTTACTTTAAAAAATACTAAAGTGAAGGGTCAAGAGCTAATACCACTTATATATACAAGGTTTAGAACAACAGTATTAATGGGAACACATACAGGGAGAAAAATGGATGAAACTGTTTATTGTATTCAGTTATCAGATGCCAATTTAGTTCATGACTTGGATTTGTTTGTGCTCATCTCTCTTTCTCAGCCACCAAACAAAGACGTAGCAGCCCACGCCAAAGGCCTCTGACAATCAGATCATATTGCTAGAAGACAAACCTCCAAATGGCTTAGGCAAAGCAATATACTGTATATTGTTTGTAACAGGGATCTTAAAATGTAAAACTACAGTTGCAACAAGTTTTTCCAATGTGTATGTAGTCATTACAGTGACTAGTGTATTTGTATGTAGTCATTACAGTGACTAGTGTATTTGTATGTAGTCATTACAGTGACTAGTGTATTTGTATGTAGTCATTACAGTGACTAGTGTATTTGTATGTAGTCATTACAGTGACTAGTGTATTTGTATGTAGTCATTACAATGACTAGTGTATTTGTATGTAGTCATTACAGTGACTAGTGTATTTGTATGTAGTCATTACAGTGACTAGTGTATTTGTATGTAGTCATTACAGTGACTAGTGTATTTGTATATAGTCATTACAGTGACTAGTGTATTTGTATGTAGTCATTACAGTGACTAGTGTATTTGTATGTAGTCATTACAGTGACTAGTGTATTTGTATGTAGTCATTACAGTGACTAGTGTATTTGTATGTAGTCATTACAGTGACTAGTGTATTTGTATGTAGTCATTACAGTGACTAGTGTATTTGTATGTAGTCATTACAGTTACTAGTGTATTTGGATGTGTATTGTGTGTTATAAGGGTCACATTTTTATATCAAACTTTCAAACAGACCCAATATTCCAAGCATTGAAAATTGAAGTCTATGAAAATCACGATTTAAGGCTCTTACTAATGTTTCTTTAATTGAATGTTATATTAAAATCTTAGTCGAACATTTGTTATAGTTAAATTGAATATTTGATAAGCATTCAATATTTGACAAATAAACATTTGCCTAGTTTTACCCAGGAAAGCATATTGTCCTATTGTCCGCGAAGGTAGAGTGAATACAAATTGTGACTGAGATTACCATGGGAATGGAACATTTTTGTAATTTTAACTGACGAGATAGGGAAATATCTATAAATACAGGAGGAATTCTGTCTATTAACAAATAACAAAAACCTTTCACTAAAACACTTAACTCATTAAAGGGACACTGAACCCATTTTTTTCCTTTCACAATTCAGATAGAGCGTGCAATTTTAAGCAACTTTCTAATTTGCTCCTATTATCAATTTTTCTTTGTTCTCTTGCAATCTTTATTTGAAAATAATGAATGTAAATCTTAGCAGCCAGCACATTTTAGGTTCAGCACCATGGATAGTGCTTGCGTATTGGAGGCTGACATTTACCCACCAATAAGCAAGCATGACCCAAAATTAATAATAGGAGTAATTTAGAAAGTTGCTTAAAATTGCTGCTTTATCTGAATCATTAAAGAAAAAATTTGCGTTTAGTGTCCCTTTAAGTTTATCGTACAAAAGATCACAAATAACATTCTTATACATATGGTAGAATGGACTATATCATGTATTTTTCAGAATTTACAATATTCTTCTGCCCTAGAGATTTCCATTTTAAATGGTAGCCACAATTGTGTAATTATATATCTGCCACTAGGCTCAAGCCTATGGTTTAAAATTTAAAGAGGCCGCAAGTAATTATCTAGGGCTGAGTCTTGTTGTCTTATTTAACTACTAGCCATGATGTATAGTGCCTAATGCTGCCAATTCCAAACCCTTGAGTCTAGTATGGTAGGGAATTCTAAAGAACACACTATTGGAAACATTATGTTCATCACATTGTTAGAGCATTCACAGCTATTAGATCTCTTATTGTTAAAAATAAGATGTGCTTCATATTTTTGCAGACATATCCTAAATAGTGATGCCTTGTTTGCCAACTCAGAGAAAATTAAGACGTATAGCTCACAATGTTATTAATATGGAACAACACAACTTAAGAGTAAGACCCAATGCCAACTGTGAATGATCTTGGCAAGTCAATATATACAGTATCTCCATGCCTCAGGCTTATGAACATTCAATGCAAGATCTTTAGTGTAGACAGAGAAATAGATTTTGTGCTATATAAGAAATTATCTGAGTAAACTATTATAAAAGATTATGTTTAATGCAGGCAGGGCAGAGGTAAATGCATAGAACTAACATATAAATCATGCAGATGACCTCTCTATGCATGCACCGCATGCATACACCCCACCATACCACTGCATGTGTTATGGCATCAGGAAATGTGGAAGGAACAGAGGAGTTGTGAGCAGGAGGAGGGAATAGAAGAGGTTAGTACAACTAAACAGGCACAGGCCACATGATATCTACTGTATATCATAACCAATCAAGCAATTTTACCTTGAAGGTCGATTTTGATTTGTTTTAATGTATATTGATAGCCAGCATCTTCACTGATGCACCAGCTTGCAGGTTATTGTTTCAGTTTGGGTTTGCGGGGGTGGATAGATTGCCCACGTGCTACAATGTATCTACTGAATCTGTCTCACAATTTTGAATAAAAATCTTTGGCTACATTATCAAAGTTCATAGTTTCATTCATTTGCCACTAATATTCTTAGTACATAAAAAACATTTTCATTGGTTTCATTCAATGCATAACATTTTTAGTGTAGTTCTGCCAATATACAAGCACTGACAAGCAGGAATTATCAGAAACCTAATGTCTTTCATATACATGTTCAAACCACAGATGTATGACTTGTTTCCTACATATGTAATCTCACATCTTTAAGTGTTTTTGATTGGGAAAGGTTGTGTAGGACACCATTTAATTATTTTTTTTCTTACATATTTGTTTAGATGGCTTAATTCAGCATCTTTTATAAAGGGCTTCAGAACACATAAATATTGTTCATATAAAGGGTACCCACTAAAACTAACTTGTTAAGATTAAGAAATAAGCTAAATTCCTGTTAAAGGGACATTGTACACTCATTTTTTCTTTTCATAAATGTTTTGTAGAAGATCTATTTATATAGCCCATAAAGGTTTTTTTGTTTTGTTTTTTAATGTATAGTTTTGCTTATTTTTAAATAACATTGCTCTGTTTTTTAGACTCCTAACCAAGCCCCAAAGTTTTATGAGAATACCGTCAGCTACCTTCTCCAGCTTGCTCCTGTTTGTGTAAAGGGTCTTTTCATATGCAAAAGAAGGGGGAGGGGGAGTGTCTTATTTCCCACTTGCAGTGGGCTTTCCAGCTACCTTTTCAACAGAGCTAAACTGAGAGCTTCTAAGTAAGTTTTTAAACAGTTTCATACTGGATTTTTATATCAGTATCTGTGCATCTTATTCTTTATAGTAGTGTCTATTACATGCAGTTATATGAAAATTAATGTATACTGTCCATTTAAAGTATGAAAACTAATTATCTAGAAAAGACGTTGTATTGACAGTAGGCTTAAAAAATAATAGTAAGATCACGTCAGTATATTGTATTATATGTGCACTAACTTGAAACGCATTATATAAGTTTAACTTAAGTTTAATATATATTCTTCTTTGGGAAGAGGCAAATCTCTCAGAGAAGACATATCTGCTGGAACAGAGTAGAGCTCGTACATAAAATATAGCTAAATAATTAGCCATATAGGAAATGGTAAAGAATTAAAAATCTGAGTTTAATGTAGTGATTTATCACTCCATACATGGTGCTGGTAAAATCACTTTATGTTAGTGACTTATTAGATTCTATTTAAGCAGTGTCTCTCATAAGTGTTCTTCATGTATTCATAAACAGAAGTTACAAATATTTTTTTTTTTTTTTTTTTACAAATCAAAACGAAACAAGTAGAGTGGGTTTAAATAGCTTTTTTAAAATTACCATTCTTCGAGGTATAAATTAATTTTACTTATGTAAATGAGGCATCCAAAGACACCCACATTAAATTAGAGATTGCCCTGTGCAGACAATCAAGTGATGCAAAGTTATGAACAATTAACTAAGCTGCTTTTTTTTAGAGCCCCTCTATGTCTGCTCAGTTCAGTATTACTACTTTGTAATGTTTATACTAAACTGTTTTAATCACACAGTGATCATCTTAAAAAGTATTTATCCGTCCACTCTGCAAATGCATTTCCATACTTGGTAAATGACATCACATGCCAAATTACCATAATACCTATGATACAAAGGACATCATTGATTTACTAACAGGTCACTTGCCAAAGAGAGGGCAGTAGGAAATGGTTATTGAAGACCAAAAGGACTCATAGAGAAACCAATGTCCCCTACTAGACCTCCAGATATAATCTGTGACACTGCTCATGTGAGGAGGTAAGTGGGGTTTTATACGTGTCTGCCACAGCTCTGTATATGGCTAACTGAGTGTATCACTGCTGTATATGCATCTCAAATAAAGGATAATTTATTACTCTATATTTAGCTTATGGTAGAAGTTAACATCTTCACTTTGTGTAAATCACAGAAGGGGTTAAGGAATCAGTTCTTTAAATGTTCTAGACAGAATGATTAATTGCTCTTAAGAGCTTAATCACTGCTTTGTGTGTGTTTCGGCAGGAAGGGGTTTAGATAACTGTGCAAAAACAAAGTATACCACTGGCTCAGTTTTATTGCCTATAATAGACACTACTTTAATCTGACTAAGGATTCATAACTGGTATGGATGAGCTTAGCTATCCTCAAAATATTAATTGAGTTGTTATCTCATGAAAGTAACTAGTCCTGTTACAGTTGCCAAAAGGAAAGTAGTTTTTGCTAATCACATTCTCTCTAATAATACCCTGTTTTCCATTTAATAATTTATCCTTTCAATTATAGCAAAATGTTGAAATAAAGTCACAAAATTAATTTTGATTTGAACTATTTTATTTTCACAAACAAAAAAAATCCACTATTCATACAGAAGCATAAGCAAAAGCAGTACAGAATAGTTCTAACCCAAAGCGACACAACATTACAGCGAATAAAACATCTCATATGAACATCAATATTGTATATAGTTACTATTTAACTCCTTACTAAAGCACCCTATTATATGCAGCCAGTGTGTAAATAAAAAATGCACAGGAAATCAAATACCTACTATATTAATTAAAGTCATTGAAAGACTTGATACACACAATGGGTAAATCTGATTCCTTAAAAACTATAAAATTCAGGAGACATTAACAATATTTTCAATTTCTGTATCAATCATTTATGTTAACTGACCACAATTGTTTGTCTCTCTATTTAAACAGTTATGATTAATAGATGATTTACAAATGTCTCTCTGAACTACCTACCAAAAGCAAAAAAGAATATCAATCGATCTAACTGGCCAGCAATGCCATTAAAGTCTATTCTGTCAGCAGCCAATACAAATGTACAGATATTTTCGGAAGCTGCTAATAAAGTGCAACTTCAATTCACTCTCAAAAACACAGATTAACTAAGCCAAATGTATCTGAACCAAACTCTAGAACAGTAAAAATGTTAATGTATGTTTTTTTTCTCCTTTTTTATTTCATAAATGCTCTTACAATATGTCATATGTTGTCTTTTAAAGGAACGTAGAAATCCATAGTTAATTCAAAAACCAAAAATAAATAAATATGTTGTATAATATTTAGCTACCCTAAAATCCTCTTCACTTATGCTGAGATTGCAGAAAGCACCACTAAATGCATCTCTTTCCATTGCTGTCCAAAAATGCTTTTTTTTGGTGTGGATTTCTCTTGTAATGGATGTGGAAAAGCTGTATTTCCACAGCCAATCATGACCTGATACAGGAGTATTGCACAGAAGCGCAAATTTAGTAGACAGCAATATGCATTGGGGCAGCTTTGTCTTTTTCAGAAGAAGCAAAGGAGATTTCAGTGAAGGTAAATGTTATTTAAAGGGATAGGAAACCCACATTTTTTATTTCATGAATCAGATAGAGCATGCAATTTTAGGCAAATTTCTAATTTACTCCTATTATCATTTTTTCATCGTTCTCTTGGTATTTTTATTTGAAAAAGCAGAAATCTAAGCTTTAGAGCCGACCAAAGGTGCTGAACCAAAAATGGTCCGGTTCCAAAGCTTACATTTCTGCTTTTACAAATAAAGATACAAGGAGAACAAAGGAAATAGATAATAGGAGTAAATTAGAAAGTCGCTTAAAATTGCCTGCTCTATCTTAATCATGAAAGAAAAAAATTGGGGTTCATTTCCCTTTAAGGTTACAAATGTTCCTTTAAGTGCTTATTAAGTGTAATAAGGACTTTAGTGTGATTTAAAGGCAATATTAATTTGCCTACTGGAATTTGGTTTCAATTTTTTTCATTGATAGAAAAATATATATTCATAATTCATTTGAAATCATTTAAATTATATCTAAGCTAAACTTATATATTGTAGAAGTTAATAAGATGTGTTCCTGCTACGTTTGTTTTAGACATATTATTGCCTAATATATAAACTCTACAAAGCATAAAGCCGCCCAAAGTGAATATTAATACAAAAAACCTTCAAAGCCTTCCTTTTTCATAACTGACCTACATAGCAGGCAAGTATCAGACATTTCTCATATTCAAATGTTCCATTTTCTACTTTCCTATCCCCACAACACCAGCTTAAACAAACATCAAAGAAAACTAACTTTTTTTTTTAACATAAAAGAGATTTAGCAGCTTTTTAATCTCAAAATTGTATTTTATTTTTACATTTGAATTATAACACAAAGCAAAAGAAAATAATCTCTTTACAAGCACTATTTTTTGTTTTATATTTTATTGACAACGAATGTTTACAAAGCTAACATCAGAGGCAAAGTAGTAACATGCGCTAAGAGAACACACCCATTGTTGTCTATTTATATATTTATATATGTATATGATCTTTTTTAATCATAACTGCTTAGTATGTATTGCATTTTAATGTTCTTTGTTATTTGTCAATAGATATTGTGTTACACGTGGGCATTTAACTTGTAACATTAAGGATTTGTGCAGAAAGATCGTGATGCCAGGTGCGTAATTTGGCAAAGCGTGGGCTGTTACGTTCCGTTTCAAATTTTTCCCTGTGGCATGGAGAAACAAAGAGAAAGAGAGAAAGAGGAGAGGGAGGAAGGATAAAGAAAGGGGTTAGGGAATATGATGTCCACACCCCTGCCTAAAATGACCACAATTTATTTGGATAGTTATAGAATTCGCCAAAATGGCGTTCTTAGTTACGGCTCAATCAAAATAATTCTCCTCTGTTAATTTTTTGTAGTCCCTGTTTGTCTTCTGATAGACAATCCTATACTAGCCAAATTTATATGTGCACAAATATAGGTACCTTATCTTGTGAGCTGACAAGCAATTTAGTACAACCAAGTACAATGGCTAATATCTAGAATTATAATGAATAATAATATATTGCTTACTGTGGGAAAATTCATCCAAATTCAAAATAACACTAATCAGATTAAAATAAAAAGGAATTAATATTCTACTCTGCCACAGTATTTTCAGATCAGATATGATTTCTCCTATTTTTTGCTCTCAGAGTAATCTGAACATTTGACTTGAACTTCTAGCTAAAAAAAAAAAATTAAAGTTACATATAAATCTAACAAGATGGAATCAAATGATCAAAACGTAACGTATCATTAATGGTTAAATTGATAATGTTAAACTTAAATTTGCAGCAAGATCTATGTATACTGTTCTCTCATCATACAGTTCTTAACCAGAAATAATGCCTAGTAGACATTTATCAATAAAAATATGTTTAATACCCATAAATGTCATAGAAATTAGATTTAATCTGCAGATATTAACATGTACCTTAGTAAAGTCAACCTTACAGAATCATATTCACTGAAATACGATTACATTAATTAACTTTCCTTTCTGTCAAATTACTTCTGAATTTTCTATCCACCAGCTTCAATAAATACATGGTCTACATCTAAAAAATGTATTTCCACTAGGATGCTATTGTCCCTCTTAATATATTTGAATGTTTCTTACATATAACATCTCCCTTCTTGAATCCAAACCTAGGCACAATGTTGCCACTCACCATTCATGAAGTGGTGATCAGTAATATTCTTAAGCTGCAACGCCATGTGTGGCAGGATCTCAGTATACTTGTGATCCTTGCCCAAGATATTGCAACTATTATATTATTGTGGTCAATGTTATAACCTTCACAATATCAGTGGACACTTTTAGTGACACATCTGTAGAATTATATACAATAGTTTGACTAGCTACTGTTATATTATTGTGGTCAATATTATGACCTCAAGAATATCCACCAACACTTTGGTGGCACGTCTTTAGAATTATATGCAATAGAGTAACTAGCTACTGTTATAATATATATACAAGGTATAGAATTGTCCACAAGACAAAGACATAGACTAAATTAACTAAAACTTAAACTTAATAATGATAATTTACAATGTCTATGGTACAACATCCAAATAAATTGCTTTTTTGACTTTAACAATACCACAACATCATGTACAGAATATTTTTTTTTTGTAGAATATGAGCTATACAATTAATTAATTTAAAAAAATAACCACAATTATTGAATATTTAGGTCTTTTGTGTGTTGCCAAATTTAAAGCCAAAAGCAAATTATGTTAAATTGTGTTTTAATTTGTGTTTATTAATTGGGCTTCAGAGCTTTAGGCATCTATTAGGAAGGCCACATAATCTGCTGCTAGTCGCCTACCTTGACCTCCTTAGTGCATCTTCATCAGGATCTTGCACTGTGGAAAATAAAAAAAATGGAATTAGAAAGTGTAAGACTATATACATAATAAAGTTGATAATATGGCAATGAGTCTAGCAATTTAAAGGAAAAATAACCAAAAAGAAAAACCTAAAATAGTTTTAAAATATGAGGTTGAGCTTTGTGAATTAGTTTTAAGACAATGGCTGGAAGTAAGTTGAGGAGCCTCACTTGATCGTGGTAAGACCAGCAAAACATTTTTTATAGTTAAATTAGAATTAAGTAGAGATCTCAATTGTCCCATAGTTTGTGAAGTTTTCCTAAACTGGGATCAGAGTCTGAATCTGTTACCTTTATTTATATCTTTTTATTTATTAATTAATTTGTTTACTTAACGAATGATTGATTAATTGATTTCCAAATTTTCCCACTGGAAAGTTCAGGTCTCCTCAAACTTAGTTATTAGACAAGGCCAGGCTTTATAATGTTCCTTTCTACTTTTTATGAATCTATCCCACTTTGTTGCACCTAGGTCATTTCTTATTTTGTCTTGGTTAATGACAACTTTATTCTTGCATAAATATTCTCACTTTGCATGACAAAAATATTTTTTTTTCTAAATATATTTAGGAATTTGATGGTCTACACATATTGGCTTAAAAGTTAGATATACTTACTGTATTCTGTTCCAGTCAGCTGTGCAAGGACACGGAAAGACTTAGACTGGAGGTTGGCTGCACGACGTGTCCAGTCTTCAATCTCATTCTCATTTTTACCCTGATTTTTAACCACAGCCTGATATACTGGAGAAGCAATGTCTATGAGAGGATCTTTAACTGGCATGTTACTGCAATGCAGAAAGAGGTGAGTTGGAAATTGCTTTTAAAAGGCATTCACTCATCATTTCATGCTGATATCTTGTCAACAACACACACATTTTCAAAACATGGGATTTAAGTACCTTCATCATTAGTTGAAGATCTTTAAAAGAAGTCACAATCTTGACATCATTGTTACATGGCTTTATTGTTTATTGTTTTTCTAACTTCATATACTAGAGGTATGTTTGTTTGAGCAAAAGCTGGTAATTCAAAATGGTCAAGTTACTCTCACCTGTGCTTAAGATGGGATATTCTTAAAACATGGTGTAATCAGAATTTTTTTTATAGGCAGTCACAGCAATTAAGGAGGAAGGCAAGCCCTGTATCTAATATAGGTGTTATTATGAGGTGTGTTTGTATCTGCCTTTTCCGCTAGTTTGGAAGATCTATCACTAAAGAGGACTTTTTTTTTAAATGTAGAAAACTCACTATAAAATTATGCCTAGGCCATTAGTTACCAAGTTTGATTTAATCAGCTGCTTCACATAATCTAGTCCAAATTAATTGTTATTGTATCAGTAATAACAGGCCATTTTGTTTAATAACCAAACCAAATTTTTGTTTTCCATTTTAGATCAGATGAACTGTGAGTCACAGCTGGATGACACCATCACCTGTCAGATAACATATCAAGGAAATCTACTGTCTAATTTTATTTATCTTTATTTAAATAATTTAAAGTCTAAGGACTTAATACATTAAAGGGACAATTTAATATGAGGCTAAGGTACATTTTTGACAGTGTCACCTTTTTGCTAAACAAAGTTACCATTTTCTGAACATACCTTTGTAGTTTATTTTCAGACCTGTGTAAGTGCAAACTGCATGGATATGGTGTTCTGCGTAAAAATTAATAAACCGTTTATGAATTTAAAGAACTTTTATGTGTCATTTTTCTTAAAAAAATATATTTTTAATTGCTGGTTTTTAATGTTCATGGTAGATTTTGTTTTGCTTTCTGTTTCCCTTAATTACAGACATGGGTCTGAATATTACTAAAAATTACATTTAATATCACAGTGAAACATATAAATCATACTGGTACAATGAATATGCCCTTCTATGAAGGTTAATTGTATAGTTTATTATAATAAGTATTATAATAAGAATATGATTGTATGCATTTCGTACAAGTTACCACAAAATGATATAGGTAACATTTTATTCACTGAAATGATTGGCCATAATTATTTGGAACATATTAATTAAATTATTATTTTGTTATTCTTTTCTTAAAAAATAAAATTTATGACAGAAAAAAAGTAATATGAACTGGTAGTAATGTGCATATTTGTGGTTATCTCTTCCGCTAACAAATTAGTTTATTTTGGGAGGAATTAGTTGGTTGTGAGATATTAATTGTACCATTTTTAATTCATTGATATTCCCACACACATTTATCATACAGAAATCTATTAACTATGTGCCTTTCTCGCTTTTGGATTCTTTTAAGCATTTTTAAGAGAACCAAACCCTGTTATGTGAAAAAATTCTAAGATTTTTCAGTGCTACTTATGTATAAATACAGAGCTTGCCTGTAAAGCTGTCAATGAACACAACATCCATTGACATTATTGTTTCAATTCTAATTGAAGGATGTAAATTGATGCCAATTAATTGGATCAGGCATTTTATTTTTTATTCAGTTATCCATATTTATCGGAAAGTAAAAATGTACTTGCTATTGCTATCTTCAAAAATATACTTAATAATATTTAAAAAGGCGATATCTTGGTTTCCCAATGCCATTATCTTTTACAAACTATATTTACATCAACATAAAACACACATACTCATGTAGATTCAAACAATGTTCATATGTATAATAAGTGAGGCTTATGGTCAGCTTCTATACAGTGGTAATTCTATGACATGGCTACATTCAGATATAAGGCTTATGAATAACATTTTTGTGATATCCACTGGACAATATTCAATTTTTTTATTATTTTTATTATTATTTTCTATTTTATTTATCTGCTCAATTCATATAAAAATTTAGCACATGAATTTTAAAAGTCACAAAGCAAATTTTTTTTGGGAACTACTGTAAAAATGATTATTTATCACACGGTCTAAATTAAGCTAAAACATTTCAAAATATATATTAGGACTTTACTGGTTTAATCTCACTTGAGATACATATGAACATTAATTAAAATCATTTATCATTAAAAAACATGTTATAGTACAGTTTAACCTCTTTTTTTTAAGATAACTTATTTATTTTAAAATGTTTATACATTTTGATTGTACAAAATGCACTCAGAATAAATAATGTCCAAATTTAAATAATTTTAATGTATCTCAAAATTTACAAAATACCAGATAAACTGGTTCAATTTTATTTATTTATTCATTTATATGTTTAAAGGGTTTTTTTGGGGTTTTTTTTTAATAAAGAGGTTTAATTGTAACACATTCCGAACAAGACATATTATAAATATAAGAAATAACTCTTGGTTCTTGGTATATATTTTAACAATGAAAATCAATAGAAAAGAGAAAGAAATTTACTCGTAGAAGGTGTGTTTGTCCTGATTCTGGCATGAGGATATAAACTACACTTTACCTTCTAACCTTTTTATCTTAAGATTTTTTTTAAATGTAAATTACTATGAAAAAATCAAAATGTGTCCTATAGAGTTGAGGCACCACCCAAAATATTTATGATCACTTAGCTCTTTGGTTAAACTTATGTACATATAGTGTGATATAAATTAATGTGAAACAAGTTTTATTATTTATTTTCGTAAAATAT
This sequence comes from Bombina bombina, assembly GCF_027579735.1. Classification (NCBI taxonomy): domain Eukaryota; kingdom Metazoa; phylum Chordata; class Amphibia; order Anura; family Bombinatoridae; genus Bombina; species Bombina bombina. Next base: position 39,853,504 of record NC_069507.1, on the reverse strand, counting down.
AAATTTTGCCAAAAATGTAATTTAAAAACAATAAAATATATTAGCTATTAGCTATCTGATCAAGGAACACTACAATAAAACCACATAAGGACTTGCTTTAATATATTTAACATGGACTTACCATCTCTAATAACTAAGGTGCATATTAAATCTTAAGAACCAGTGATATATACATGAATTTAAAGAAATGTATATGAATTCTCATTCATGAAAAGCAGATTCAGATTGAATCTATTTAAATATTCCTTATGCTTGAAAACAAATGTATCAGTGATAGGTCATATAATTTTACAGCCACATACAAATTTGTTATAGGCACATATGATCAGATTTTTTTATACTGCATAAAGTTGTGGTATTAATATGACTGTTTTTAGGTATATTAGGTGTTCTTAGGTATATTATTCTTGTATAAAACTACTTCTGTTGGGTCTTAAAACTGCCCATTGAATCAAGTCTTCAATGAACAAAGTAGGAAACCTAAGTTTCAGCTTATATGTTGAAAACACAGGTGCATCTTGTGATATACAGTATACTGATAATATAGCACACAAAACATCAGGGACTTAAGGATGGCGACTTTGACATCATCCAAAGATAACAGTATGCGACATGACATGAATGTACAGCATAGCAAGCACATATAATAGCCCTGTTACTTGTGCACAAGACCTGCAAGTGTCTGCAGTAAAGGCTCAACACCCATACATAAGGATGTTTATGTAAAAAGAATGTGTTTGAATTTTAACAAAAATAAATAAGATAAAATGTTATGCTTCAGGAGAACATTGTTAAAGTTACTCCTTTTTTCACAGCTTACATTTACAGTCAATGCTCAGCACTAAATAATTAGAAGAGACACTTCTATATATATTGAAGGGCCACAAAGGGACATTAAAACTTGTTCTTTGTTGCATATAAAAACACGCATTTTATAATGTATCACAGTTTTTTTTCTATGATATTTTTTTAATTCTTGAACATGTCACTGTCCACCAATATCCAGTGGTCAGTCTGTATTTAGAGATGGGTTGTGCAGAAACATTCACCCAATTGTTTCAGAATCAGTTCCCACTTTAACTTAAAGTATTTAGAGCTTAATATGCCTTTAACCCCTTTTTGTATTCTAATTAAATAGAGGGTAAATAACTAGATGTCCATTGTTTCTTTAGGGAGAAATAGACACCTGGTGCTTGTGATGAAACAAGACTTATGATCATTCATTCATTGTCAGAGTTATAGACATTCATTATCTGCAGTTACATAAAAATATAGATAATAAATATATCTAAAATATTTACAAATGAGTTCTATAAATGTTTCTGTAGGCTATAAGGGTGTTTACATTGCTTATGTGTTTAACCTAAACAATATATTACATTATATATATAAATAATTGGAATGACTGAAGGTTGGATCCTTATCCTGTAAAGGATAAAAAAACATATTTAATGCAGTGGTGAGTCCTAAAAGAAGAGTTCACAGATTATAAGAAATAAACTGACGTAACCCTGATCTAGTGAGAAAGATGGGACTACTTACACCTCTGAAGCTTCAGCACCACTTTGATTGATACGACCAAACCCAGCAGAATATGCATTGAGTTTGGTTGTCACCATGTTGAATAGATGTGATGAACAGAGCAATGTGATGTTAGTATGAGAAATACGTTAATCAGAAAAGAATGAATAAAGAGAAAAAAAAGAAGAGAAAAAAAAAACATGATCATTGGCAGTAAACACAAAACATCAAGAATAAATTAGCAAGTTGTCAGGTGCCACTTTTCAGACAAAAATCAATATGGATGGTTTTTAGAAAGTTCTTGAGCGCAAAAGGAAGGTACACATCATCTCTATGATTTTAAAGGAAGTGCAAAGACACAGAGAAGGGAAGTTCATCAATTTGTTACTGAACAATAGGTATCCCATTACCAACTTAGTTTAATACAGACTAATACATTACCGACACACATACCAGCCTGATTGTATGGTATCAACCACAACCCCGATATAGCTTGATTGTTAATTATATGGGCATTAAAGTCAAATTTAACGTTTTATAATTCACAGAAAGTGTGCCGTTTTAAACCTCTCTAATTTTCTTCTATTGTCAATTTCATGTATTTTACTTTGTATCTCTTGTGGATAATTTGCTCCTTTCCTTCACAGAATACCTAGGTAGTATCAGGAGGGTACATGTGTCCTTAAGACTATATGGCATTGGGAAGTAGCCGTATAGTGCTTAAAACACATGCACGCTCACAAGCCTATTTCATTATGCTCTCCTGGAAGGGAAATCATTTTACTCAAAAGATACAAAGAAAATTAAGCACATTTGATAATAGACATCATTTGGAAGGTTTTTCCAAAATTGCAAAGTCTAAACTTCAATATTAACGTTATGTCCCTTTACATTTTGGTGAAAGCAAATAAAAAAAATTAGTTAGATCACCACCAAGGGAATTCAGCATCTCAGCATACGGTAGGTCTGTTGTATGACCAATGTAGGTAGCAGTTCAGTTTTAGCTTCTTAAAGGGTCATTAAACTGCTATGAACATCTAGGTAAAACTACAGAAGCAGTCAGTAATTTAAATAAAGATTAGCAAATATTTTGTTGATGAAATTTCCCTTGTTACACATGTACTAACCATGTAGCGTAAAGCTGAAAACATGAAGATTACAGAGCACACTTAAGTAGCTTTAGCATACGGTATATGAACAAAGCCGCCATGTTTTGTGCTAAAGTAGTTAGAGGAATAATATAACCTCTTGGATGTTGACACTTATTTTTCTTAGTATAATTAAAGTGACATTTTAGAGGAAAATATGCTGAGATATTTCCTTGACATACAATTGTAACAATCCTTGTTATATACATGCACAATAAAATTTTCTTTGAACTTTTTTAAGTTCAAAACCATTTACATTCTCATCCAAGCATGTGCACTGTGCATGCACTTGATTGACACACATAAGCACACATGGTGCATATAAACCAGTCTTTTTCTAGGTTCTAATATCAATACCATGAACATGTAAAGGTGCTGATTTAATTTAAAAATAAATAAATAAAGATAGTATTTTTTAAAAGTGAGTATATAATAAAGTTTCTTAACATAGCTTCAGCATCATTTACTCTTGAATGTATATTTGGATCTTAAAGGTACAGTACTGCCTCAACATAGATTTCTATTTCAAGAACGCACAGATTTAGTTACCGTAAATATGTTATGATAAGGATATAACTTGCCTATTTTTCATTTCATAATTTTAGAAGAAACAATGGCGTCAATAAAAAAAACATTGGCACTAAAGTTAGTGTCCTGATGATTAAATCCTTGGTGTTGTTTTCTTTAGCTTGATAAGAATACTTAAGGTCAATAACATTTATATAGATTTAATTCAGACTATTTTATTTATAAGTGATACATATATTTATGTTTTTAACATGTAAGTCTGTGAATTATATGGTCAGTTAAACTAAAAATATGATTTACAGTATTATGTGTAAATAAGGGAATAGGAACATATATACAATTATATTAAGGAAACATGAAACCCAAATTTCTTAAATCAGATAGAGCATACAATCTTAAACAACTATTCAATTTACTTATATTATCAAATTTGCTTCCTTATTTTGGTATAGTTTGTTGAAGGAGCAGAAATATACTACTGTGAGCTAGCTGGACACATCGGGTGAGCTAATATAAATAAATATATGTACAGACACCAATCAGTAGCTAGCTCCTAGTGCATTACTTATCTTTAGCCTACTGAGGTATGCTTTTCAACAAACAATACTGAGAGAATTAATCAAATTAGATAATAAGTAAATTATAACGTTATTTAAAATTGCATACTCTACCTGAATCATGAAATTGTAATTTAAACTTTACTATCCCTTTAATAAAAAGTCATCTGCCAGTTTGGCATTGTCATGTTTTATTCATGACCTCTATTCTTCCCCAGTAACTGCTTTCTTATATTTGGATGTTGCAAAAGAATGTGCATGAAAAATTTTTATTCTCTGCTTGAGTAATAGGGAACCATAGAGTTTCACCTATTGACAAATTATGAAGCAATACAATTATTAATTTGGAAGTCAATATTCAAGTTCTGGTTATAGGTCTAATTAAAACTGTAATTGAACTAATTTCAAAGAACTCACCTAAGTAATTTAACCATACAACATACAAGAACCAACATTGTACCATATTAAAAAGGAGCAATACAACTCTTGCCTTAACATATAACAAAAATATATACTGGAATTAAAGGGACATGAAACCCAATTTTTTTCCCTTCATAATTCAGATAGAGCATACAATTTTAAACAACTTTCCAATTTACTTCCATTATCTAATTTGCTTAGCTCTTTTGGAATCCTTTGTTCAAAAGCATACCTCGGTAGGCTCAGAAGATGGGAGCTAGTTGCTGATTGGTGGCTGCATATATGCCTCTTGTGATTGGCTTACCAATGTGTTCAGCTTGCTCCCAGTAGTGCATTACTACTACTTCAACAAAGGATACCAATAGAATGAAACAAAATTGATAAGAGGAGTAAATTGAAAAGTTGTTAAAAAATGTATGCTCTATCTGAATCATGAATGAAAAAAATGGGTTGCATGTCCCTTTAAATGAATCTTTATTAGAACTACACAACTAACCAAGCATCAGGAGCTTTTACTGGCACAAGGATAATTGCAGCTATTTATACAATTGCAGTCAGCGAAATCATTTACTATATCTAAGCTATTTACTTCACTATCACATTACGTCTCTTGCACATTTTCTTAGCTCTCATGATATCAGTTAGCTCGTGAAACTATGTAGGTTACTGTACTGTACTACTCAATAGCAATATCGCTATATCCTTATATCACTGCAAAAACATATCTGTGCTGCAATTAGAATTGTATTTAATATCATTATGCTCCTTAAATTATTTAGAACAATTTGTAATGAATATGAGGCCAAATTATCAAAGGTCTTGCAGAACTGATCCAACAGTGCGGATCAGGTCCGCAATACCTCGCTGAATGCGGAGAGCAATACACTCTCCGCATTCAGCATTGCACCAGCAGCTCACAAGAGCTGCTGATGCAACGCCGCCCCCTGCAGACTCGCGGTCAATCGGCCGCCAGCAGGGAGGTGTCAATCAACCCGATCGTACTCGATCGGGTTGAATTCCGGCGATCTCTGTCCGTCTGCTCAGAGCAGGCGGACAGGGTTATGGAGCAGCGGTCTTTAGACCGCTGCTTCATAACTGCTGTTTCTGGCGAGTCTGAAGACTCGCCAGAAACACGGGGCATCAAGCGCCATACGGAGCTTGATAAATGGGCCTCTATATTTACAGAAGATTAAGAATCCTTAAATATCTACCAGTTTAATATAATATAATTAAACTTCAGACATAGATAAAATATGTCTAGCCCAATGTCATGTGATTTGATACAAATAATGTGCAAATGATTTATCAGTTAAATAAAAATGTTGCATTATGTGTCTTTATATATGTTGTGTGGCTGATGTATGGACAGATAATTAGATCAGAAATGTTGTGAAGGGTGAATTGTAATATAACTGCTAAGACCTCCTTAACCAGTCCACCACCTGACTGACAGCCCCTGCTAGTGTCGGATTGGCCGCTAGTGAGCAGGGGGCGGCATTGCACAAGCATTTCACCAGAAATGCTTGTGCAATGTTAAATGCAGACAGCATATTCTGTACGCATTTAGCGATGTCAAGCGGACATGATTCTCTTGACAACTAATAAATCTACCCCCTGGTGTTATTTTAAGATACACATTTTATAAAGCTTTAGTGCAACGTTGAATTAAAAGTTAAACTGTCGTGATTTGTATCGTGTACAATTTAAAACACTTTGTATTATAAAATGTGCCTTTGTTGGAAATGATCTTTTTTCCATGAGAAGCATACTGAGGTAGGCTCAGGTGTGTACATGTCAGGAATGCAGCGTGTTGCCAAAAAGGTTGCCCATTACCACATACACGCTCTTGAACAGAATATATTGAAAAGCTTCTTTTTTTTTAATGTACTTTCTATTTGAATCATGCAAGTTTAATTTTAATTTTGACTTCCACGACCTTTCAAACTTTACTTGTAATTTTCTTCTAAATAATATGTGGCTATAATAAGATTTATCCTATCAATGCATCAGTTTCCAGTTCTGTTTTTTTTTCATTTTTATTTTTTTATTAGGGTAGTGTTTGTAACATTGTACTAACGTGTGAGAGGAGGGAGGACAAGCAGACAAGGAAGAACTCTAGAGCATTTCAGTTACGTTTTCAAATGGTGATATCATTCATTTGTAGCCACAGAGTAGAACATTGCTATTAGATAATGTGAGATCCAGACGTTTTGTTCTGTTTCTGACCTTTAAATACCACTCATAAAAATATGTAAATGTTACAGTTAACCCTTTCAGTGCATTGTTGTTCTAACTCACATGCCTGCGAGATAAATTCACTATTTAGGATACAAGGTACTATTTTACTACTTTTTAATAAATATGGCAAAAAAAAGGTATTTTATTTGGATAAAGAAATAATTACACCATAAAATAAAATCTTCTACACAATAAAAATATTGAATACGTATTTATGCTACAATTGCAATTACTTGTATAAATATGTAGGCTAACCCTAATTTATCACTTGTTATGATTGTGGCTTCAAATCTGTAACAGAGTTTTGCTTCTGTATAGATGTATTTAAACCCCAAATAATGACAGTACTTCTAACTGATTGAAATGCTATGGAAAAGGAAGTAAAAAATACCCCAAAACAACAGAACTTAGTTTCTGAAAATGTAAATGTAACCCTTCATCTCACAGAGCAAAATTTTTATTAAATAAACACAAAGGCCTCTATTTGACAAAGTCTGGCGGACCTGATCCGACAGTGCGGATCAGGTCCGCCAGACCTCGCTGAATACGGAGAGCAATACGCTTTCCGTATTCAGCATTGCACCAGCAGTTCACAAGAGCTGCTGGTGTAACGCCGCCCCCTGCAGACTCACGGCCAATCAGCCGCTAGCAGGGGGTGTCAATCAACCCGATCGTACTGGATTGGGTTGATTTCCTGCGATGTCTGTCTGCTTGCTCAGAGCAGGCGGACAGGTTATGGAGCAGCGGTCTTTGTGACACTCCATTAGGAGCTTGATAGATAGGCCCCAAAGAAACAGAAAACCGAGTCTGAGTTAAAAAACACAATAAAGATAAGGTCACCTTTTAATACAATAAATAAATAAATGGGAGTCATATCTTAAGGATAAGAAGATCATGAGAACGATAAAATAAATAAAGTATTATTTTGTTTTTTTATATCACTAATTCAGAAGGATAGTAGTTACTATGAATTCTGTTATCCAAGGCTGTTTATAAGAATTTAACAAAGTATTCTGTTTTTTCAATATGTAAAAAGCCCATTACCATTCACTATTGGTCTAGTGAGTTCACCTTTTTTTTAAAAAATAGTTTGAGTCACACTAGGAATATATACTTGTTTTTACTCTAATAAGGTAGTATAATTTATTTCTCTAATGTTCGGTTCCTTGCAAAAAACAATTTAAATTATGTCTCTGGCTGCAGCGGTAGTGCAAGATATGTAACTATCACATAAGACTAGAGATGACAAGTATTAATATATATAAAAAAATAACTTGTCCCCTTTTTCTGCAAGACTCATCAGATATAACCAGTTAAATTTAACACTATTATTGCTCTAATTTTGACATTTTATTTTGGCTACTTTTGGACCTTAGAACTTTTTTATTTTGCTCATTTTCATACAAGTTTCAGTTAAAAAAACAAAACATGCTAACACTCTTATATTCTGTGACTAATATATAGTTATAATAATTATTACAAGCTGGTAAATAAAGACAAACCAAACAGAAAAATTATATTTTCACTAAAGTCAAGGATTACATCAAATTTATATAATGAAAGAGTTTATTATAAACAATTTTTTATGTTGATTCCCTTTAATGCAGGGGTTAACACGTATATATATATGAGGAGCCAACCAGAGTTCTGAGGAGCTGTAAGAGCTATGGAAGCAATCTGTACATTAAAATAAATATCATTCAAAATGTTTGGAGCCAAAACTAAAATGTTATAAACAGTGAGTCTCGACTCTCAGGATTATTATCATTATTATTATCTTTTATTTGTAGAGCGACAACATTTGCACAACACTGATTTATCAAGACCCGCTGGAATGTATAATTAAAATGTCTTATTCTTCTAAAATAATTTGGAATATATTCACAAAGAAATACAGAAATCAGTATGTTGGGATAGGTGTGAATAAATATAGTCTAGATTTAACGCTCATGCATGAAAGAGGTGCCTTACCCGGTGAGATCGCTGCCTCTGGCTTGTGCTTGGCCAGCAATAGCGTCCATAATCGCATCTTGAGAATACATGCTGATTGGGGTGTTATACTGAGCGTGAACAATAGTAGCCTTCCCCCCAGGACCCTTCACCTCAATAGGCTTGTGGGTGGAGAGGGCAGAGTCTTTCAAAACATTAGGGTTGAATCGTTCCACATACTCAGGGCTGACAGGTAGTGAATGAAGTTGTGAATGGTGCAGAAGAGAAGAAAAACAGAGGAAATAGTGATAGTGAATTGAAAAGTAAAAAAAAGATCTAGAATTAGTTTGTGGAGCCCGTGTGTTATTTGGGGATGTCATTTGATGCTACGGTTTAAATAAAATTACAATACCAGAAAAAAATAACCCATGCAGTTACAATACACATTATTAAGCATGCACATGTATTGCAGACCTCTTCCTGGTGATGATGAATGAGTCACATCATCCGTGGGACACACATGCAACAAGTTCCACATTTATTTTACAGAATTAGAATACCTCCAATTTATACCACTAATTTATTTATTAAAAATTTGTAGATCAAAATAACATTTTGTGTGCATCTGCATTACTCTTGGTGGGCTAAAGACTAATCATTTATATACTGTTTAACTTTTATAAATATGCTGCATCATTTATTATTTAATATCCTATGTGATACTTTTTACGTTTGAAGCATTAGGTATTTTAATGACATATTCTAATTTTTGTAGGCTAGATTTGTTTTATTCTATTTGCATGATGCTAATTCGCTAGAGTAGATCTTTATAATATTTTTTCATTTATTGCTTATTGCCTTAGTTTACAGTCATCAATGTTTTGCTATTCAGAATAACCATATGATGTTGGAGATTGCAATTATCAGATATCTGTGTAAATGCTGTATGTTGGATGTATACCCAATCAAAAATAAAAGTTTAAAACAAAATAAAAAACAAAATAAAAAAACAACATTTTCTTGAAATGTAATCTTCTCTTTCTTTCAAAAACTGGTTTTCAAACCTTTCTATGTGAACAGGATTGGAGCTGATTAAATCTTATTGCAGTTGTCCCACCAACAGCTCAATACATTTAACTGAACCATTTAAAAACTGAAAAAGAAAGGGTGTACTGACAATGGGGCTATATAATCACATTATCTGCTTTGTTTATATAGACTTGTTTTCAGTACACCCTAACCAACTAGAACTTAAAGGGACATAAAACAAGTTGGGATAGAGACACAATATAATAATATGTACTTTAATTACTTTACCTGCACATTTATACAGCAGTGCCTCGCCATTAACCCTTTCTTTTAAGTTTATGAATTGTAAAGCTCTAACTCCTCCCACACATTTCCTTCTATGGCTGTATCTATATCTATTGTTGTTTTGGTAGAAAGCAAACGTCAACAGGGATTATCTGATGGAGCTGCCTAGAAGCTGTGAAATCAGTTGAAATACAATGCCTGTGTCTAAAGAGGGGGGGGGGGGGGGTAAGGGGGGGGAGTAGACTGCTCCAGACAGCATGGCTATTTAAGTAGTTTTGCTTATTTTTGAAAATTATTTTAAAATACTTGCCAGCAATTCTTAAACAATTTTTCTTATGCAAACTAATTATACTTAATTAGCCCCTTTAGGATATGCACAGATCTCAACATGTTTCATGGAACTTTAAGTCTATCTTTCCCAGTTTTTAAATGGTTCAGTTTAATTTATTGAGCTGTTAATGGGACAACTGCAATAAGGTATTTGAAAGAAAGAGAAGATACGTTTGAACAAAATTTTTGTTTTTTGTTTTAAAATGTTATTTTTTATTGTGTATACATTCACCATACAGCATTTATGCAGATATCTGATAATTGCCAATAATGTTAATCAACCCTAATTTAAATATTAAAGGGGCATTTGAAATTAAAAATAAAATGATCCATTCATTAGAGCATTTTATTTTTAGACAAATTCCTTTTCAAAGGGCTAGATACACAGACAAAGTTGTACTCCTGTGCTTCTCTAGCTATGGATACAACTAGTGAGCAAATAAGAAGGAGGCATACATGTGTATGCTCCAATCACTGGGCATTTTCTTAATTACAAAAGAATAGGGGTGTTATAGGAGTGGAACTATGAGTCAATGTTTTACCAACTTGAAGAATTTTTTAAACTGACATTAATACATCAAAGAGAAACTTGAACTCCATACAAGCAAGTATAGTCTTTACTATTAATGCGGTATATTATATTCCAGATGAAAATGTAACAATCTAACAGATAAATTCAGCACTACGCTTCTCCTCTATTCTTGCAAAAAAAAAATTAATTAAATTCATTAACCCATTGAAAGATATATAATATAAAAGATTAAGGCATATAAACAACTGAAGATTGTCCTGAATGTTTTACATTATAAATAAAAAAACACTCTTTTATTTAGAACAAAACCACTGTTTTTTTTATTACCATTCCTATTCATAGTTTTATTGATGACATATTTTTGCAAACTAAACATAAAGTAAAATAGCTGTATTATGGTTTATGTTGGATTGTTTGTTTGAACAGTTATAAGTATGACATTATTTAACATATATATTAATAGAATAACTTTGTAGAATTTTTCTACTAGAGCTAAGCAACTTAAACGTTTATATGCAATGCTCAAAAAAGAAGCTGATCAGTACCATTGTTTTAGTACACTGTTCTGCATGCTTTGGATGCATTATATATTAAAGATGTTCCTTTAAAGCTCACATACTGATTGATATATAGTTTGAATTTCTTTTGAGGTTTTGGATGCAGTCACACGGTTTTCAGAGATCATTGACATGCACATGATCGTGCACATGATCATAAATGAAATTAATTAATTTCTTAATTTGAATAATGCCTCAAAGATATATATCAAAAGCTGTATGAGGCTTTGCATTCAAATATTACATTTATTTATTTCAAATATTATATCTTATATACTTACACTGTTACATTTATTTCAATAACATTCAAACTTTGAATATCATAGAATTTTATTAGAAACAATCACCTAAATTACAAGTTTTGCGCTATAGAGGGTGCGAAACAAACGCAACAAAAGTTGCATTATTTCACCCTCCATAGCGCTGCCATTACGAGTTCCTGAAAAGCCTCCTTGTGTGTGCGATATGGTGACGTTAAGCACCATACTGCACAAAATCCAAGGGCTGCTTTGACGTGCTCGTGCACACTTTCCCCCATAAACATCAATGGGGAGAGAGTGTTAGAAAAAAACTAACACCTGAAGTGCAAAATGACGATCGCCACTCACAGTTTCTGAAGTCCGGACATCCATCCTTATCCAGGCGGCAAGAAGTCTTCATCCAGGCGGCGAGAAGTCTTCATCCAGGCGGCAAGAAGTCTTCATCCAGGCGGCGTCTTCTATCTTCATCCCGGCGGCGTGGAGCGGATCCATCATTGAAGACATCCAGCGCGGAGCGGCCTCTTCATGGGGTAACCCCCGTACACTAGATCTTCAATGCAAGGGAGCGTTTTCAAAATGGCATCTCTTGCATTCCTATTGGCTGATTTGATTCTTGAAGTTCAAATCAGCAAATAGGATGAGAGCTATTGAAATTCTATTGGCTGATTTGAACAGCCAATAGGATTTCAGTAGCTCTCATTCTATTGGCTGATTTGAATTTCAAGAATCAAATCAGCCAATAGGAATGCAAGGGACGCCATTTTGAAAAGGCTCCCTTGCATTGAAGATTCAGTGCACGGCGGTGACCGTATGAAGAGGACACTCCGGACCGGATGTCTTCAAGGATGGATCTGCTCTGCGCCGCCGGGATAAAGATAGAAGACTCTTCGCTGGATGAAGACTTCTCGCCACCTGGATGAAGACTTCTCACCGCCTGGATGAAGACTTCTCGCCGCTTGGATAAGGATGGATCTCCAGACTTCAGAAACTGTGAGTGGATCTTCGGGGGTTAGTGTTAGGTTTTTTTTTAAATCTTTTTGGGTGGGTTTTTTTTTAGATTAGGCTTTTGGGCTTTAGGTAAAAGAGCTGAATGCCCTTTTCAGGGCAATGTAAAAGACCGGAATGCCCTTTTAAGGGCAATGCCCATACAAATGCCCTTTTCAGGGCAATGGGTAGCTTAGATTTTTGTTAGAGTTAGGTTTTTTATTTTGGGGGGTTAGTTGGGTGGTGGGTTTTACTGTTGGGGTCTTTTTATTTTTTTTCTAGGTAAAAGAGCTGATTTCTTTAGGGCAATGCCCTACTAAAGACCCTTTTAAGGGCAATTGGTAGTTTATTGTAGGCTACGTTTATTTTTTGATAATTTTGTTTGTTATTTTTCGAAATTTAGTATTTTTTATTTTTTGTAATTTTAGACTTAATTTTTTTAGTATTGTTAGGTTTTTCTTAAAGGAACACTGAACCCAAATTTTTCTTTCGTGATTCAGATAGAGCATTCAATTTTAAGCAACTTTCTAATTTTCTTCTATTATCAATTTTTCTTTGTTCTCTTGCTATCTTTATTTGAAAAGAAGGCATCTAAGCTTTTTTCTTGGTTCAGGACTCTGAACAGCACTTTTTTATTGGTGGATACATTTATCCACCAATCAGCAAGGACAACCCAGGTTGTTCACCAAAAATGGGCCAGCATCGAAACTTACATTCTTGCATTTCAAATAAAGATACCAAGAGAATAAAGAAAATTTGATAATATGAGTAAATTAGAAAGTTGCTTAACATGTCATGCTCTATCTGAATCACGAAAGAAAAAAATTGAGTTCAGTGTCTCTTTAATGTGTAATTGGTAGTTATTTTAATTTTTGTATAATAGTTTAGCATAATAGTTATGTTAGGTTAATTGTTAGTTTAAACTTATTTTTTTTTATTAATTTCACAGGTAAGTTTTTATTTATTTTAAGATAGGCATATTGTAATTTTAATTTAAAGTTAGGGGTTAATAGTTTAATTTGTTAGTGGCGATGTGGGGGGCTGGCAGTTTAGGGGTTAATAGGGTTATTTACTAGTGGCGATGTGGGGGGCTGGCGGTTTAGGGGTTAATAGGTTTAGTTAGTTGTGGCGGAGATGTGGGTGGCCGTCAGATTAGGGGTTAATTACACAAAATCCATAAGTACTGCTCTCAGATGGCGGAATGGATCGTGTCAGTATAGGCTGTAATGCAAGCATTTAAGCCTCAACGCACAACCTGTAATACCGGCGCTATGGAAATCCCACACAAAAACGTCATTTTTTTGAGTGCAGGATTGATGTTGCGTTACAGGCTAAAATATTTGCATTATAGCTATACCGACACGACTCGTAATGGCTGCGTTACTGTTTTTACGCTAAAATTGCCATTTTTTCAGCGTTAAAACGTAACGCAAAACCCGTAATCTAGGTGAATGATCTTTGAAACACTTAATGTAGTTTAAGGGAAAACATCTGAAATTGATAAATGAAAAAAATTAAATCTCAATTACAAAAATGCCTTTCTTTTATACAAGTGACTACATTAAACATTTCAGAATTATCATTTGATCAAGATGTTGACACATCATTTTCATTATACATTTTTACACATATTTTTAATTATGGCCAAAAGTGAGTATTGTGCAAGTGCAAAAAGACAGTGCTCTAGTGTGTTAGAGCATTTTAATATTGTACTATTGCTTTCATTTGACTGTGGGTGTTTAACCCTTGCAAAGCTCAGCTCAGAGAGATAATAGATTTCTGGGAGATAGCTAGTGATTGTTGGCTACACACATAGGCCTCTTGTCATTGACTCGCCAGATGCATTCAGCTACAGACCAGTAGTGAATTGCTGAGGTGGAGCTGACTTTATCTACAGTTTTATGCAAGCAATATTATACAATATTAAGATGTTCTAACACATTAGAGCATTTCCTTTGCAATTGTATGTCCCTTCACATAAAAATAATATGGTACCTGGCACCCTCATGCATATTCACTGGTCAGAACTGCAATTATCCCTCAAAACCAAAGATAGTTTAAGAGAACTGAAAGCAGTTTTTATATTGTATTTCAATTAAATTCACAACATAACCACTAGAGGGCAATCACAATTCAGAAGTCCATACACAAATATCATAACCCTGTAACATGCGGGGACTATATAACACATTATACACATGCTACATTAACACAGAACACAACACATATGCACAACAAGCACTCAGCATTATACTAACTTGGCAAGAGTGTTGGCTATAACCTGTAATGGAGGAAAGAAGAGAAATATATTGTAATTTTTACTGTGATACAAAACATATACAGTAAAACGCCTAGTGGGAGACAGAAGCAGTATTTATGTGAATGGATGTTCCTAACATGAACACAGAATCTTAATGAGTAATTTCCCATAATATGCTGATATGTGTAAAACATTTTGGAGTGTACTTTCATTAATAATTTTGTCTTTTTTATAGTCATTTATCTGGGGCTGGGCTGCATAATATATACTTCAGAGCAATGACCCTGAAACATGCTACACAGGAATTGAATGATTGCCCCAGAAACTAATTTATATCAGAACTTAATTGACCACAGCAGAAAAGATAAAATAAACATGCTTTTTAAAGGGGTTTGTCTCTGGACTGCAAAGTAATGCAAATTTAACATTTTAATGTGTTTAAACCATTTATTTTCTATGTAAATCATTTGTAAATACTATGCTTTTCTGCTGATATGCGATGTACACTATGCACACTGACAAGCATAATAAATGTAACCAAGTCCAACAGTTTGTGAGAGGTCCAATTATTCAGAGCTGCAAATTAAATTTAACAACATAGAAAATGCCTATTATGTTCCTGCTTTTTATTACCAGATAATTAGACACCTTTTTTTTATCATTTTGTATAGATTTTTAGCACAATATCATTTGTAAAGAGTGTATTATCTATAGATTCCAGTATTGTTTCTAATACTCTGCGAATAGATGCAACACATAGCTGTTTGACTAAAATACAACTGTAGGTCATAAGCAGAAATGTCAGGATCACAGTTTATCCATAAGACTTACAGAGATTTCTAGTCTGTTGGCTGACCCTGAACAATGCTAATGCTGGAACATTTTTCTCAAGGACAGAAATGGTGAATGTTCCAGTGTAAGGAAGACAACACAATACCTTAATGCTCTTCTCAATGTGATTAGTTCTTAAAGATAAAATGTATCTATACAAACACACTAATTTATATCAGAACTTAATTGACCACAGCAGAGGAGATAAAATAAACATGCTTTTTTAAGGGGTTTGTTTCTGGACTGCGATGCAAGGCAAATTTAACATTTTTATATACAGTAGACATTTTCAAATTATTTTTTAGCTTTGTCATGATCTATCCATCTATCTATCTATCTATCTATCATCTATCTATCTATCTATCTATCTATCTTGTCTGTCTGTCTGTTCTATCTATCATATATCTATCTATCTATCTATCTATCTATTCTATCTATATCTCATCTGTCCGTCTGTTCTTTCTATCTATCTTCTATCTATCTATAATCTATTCTATCGATCATCTATCTATCCATCTATCTGTGTCTGTCTGTCTATCTATTATCTATCTATCTATTCTGTCTGTCTGTCTATCTATCTATCTATCTATCTATTTGGTCTGTCTATCTTTTCTATTTATCATCTATCTATCTATATATCTATCTATCTATCTATCTATCTATGTATCTTATTTATCTAGCTATCATATCTATCTATAATATATCTATCTGTCTATTTGCATATTAGTTACTTAAAGTCATATCAATACACTGGTAACAGAATAAAACTGAATCCATTTCCTATAAAAGTGCACATCTACTTATCTGTTAATATTAAAAACTATTCTGCCATATCTCAAAGCCTCACAAATATCTGCTTGCTACATTATCTAGAGGGATATATTAGGAACAAGCCAGAGCCTGTAAGCAGATAGTCATATAGCCATTTTTGGTATGTGTTCAACAGCTGAGCATTTGCGAATGGTTAAAGACAGTGTAACAGTATCATTTGGTAAAAAAGGAGCCTATGTCTGTTTTAATCCCTGGAACCTCATCCATACACGTCATCTGACATTTTTAAGGTAGAATAGTCGATAAGGTTTTCAGTAAAATGTAATTAATTTAGAAGGTAAAATATAAATTATACTGTAAGTCCCATTAACAGACCATAATCAAGTTTAAATTAAATTATCCAAATCTTCACCATCTTATATTTCATGTCTATTTTTTAGCTTATGATGCTAGTTAGGGGCATGGCTAACAACATGCTTTTGTCAGATCATTTAATTGAATACAGGTTAAGAGATCAACCATCTTATGCTCTATGAAGTAAGATTTTTTTTTTTTTTTAAAAGTGTGATGCTATATCTGCAAAAACATTTATGTGATAAGTATCTAAATAACAATTCCTTTACAAGTTGCAGAAATAAACAATAGGTTAAATTATCAATTAATAAAGTTGGGTGATAATTTGATTATTGTAATATTTTTATTATTTGGATATCATTGCATATGAAGAATACACCATGCCTTGATTTGTTTTGTTTTTAGAGTTGCCAAGACCAGCAACACCATCAAGTCATTGCAATAGATATAAACATTTGTGTGACCTGACTGACAATTGGATTAACAGTCCAGAAGTGGGGTTAACTGCCCCTTATCTTGATGGTACTTTATTCAAATCTAAAAATCTAAAACACTTTTAAGAATAGAGTGTGGTCTGACACACCATTATCAGTAATAATAATGTTATATATATATATATATATATATACACAGTATATATTAAATATATTGGTTCAGTTTCTTCATGAATGCTTATTTCAGTGGCAGTTCTATAAATTAAATTTAGGGGGGCAAGTGCTCAATGCAGAGCTCTGTTCAGGGACCAGGAACCTGGGGGTTAAGGTAGGCCTGCGGATCAAGCTATGCTGGGTGCTGAGTGTTTTGTGGGTGGAGCTCAGTGATGTGGGTGTGGCTAGTTAGTTTAGGGGTGTGGCAAAGAGGGACAAAGTTTGCCCTCCTCCTCAGCCTAACTATCCCAAATGTGTACAAAGTAAAATACTGGGGTGTTTTGTACTCCTGTAAAACCATGGCTTCACAGTTTGCTGTCTCTGACATAAATAGAAGGGTGACAAGGAAGGTTTTCTGAGTATTTAAATCTGGAGCAAAGATTGTATTAAAAGGAAAAGCTCATAAAACATGTTGGCTAAAGTTCCAAATACAGCATGGTAACTGTACAACCCCAAACCAGATATACAGATGGATACAGAGTAGCAATTGTTATCTTATGTTAATTAGTTAGTTTCTTGAATCGGGAAATGATCTATCTTTGTGTTACCATGCGATTTACACGGTTAGCGCCAACGCTAATCAGGCACAGGAATTCATTAAAATTAGCATTTTGTGGTCTTCTGTTTAAGTTACAAATATTTATAAGAGGGTTATTTATACTCATTACACGCACACAAAAAATCACTAAATGAGTTTGTAAAAGATATTTATTTTTAGCTTTTGGGCAGTTATTGAACTTTGGTAACCCATTGCTTAAAATTCCATCACTAGATATGACGCAGCGAAATGGAAGTCAGTATTAAATTTACAGTGTATAATTAAAAATAAATTTAAAAAATCAACATAATTCTCATAACAAATTGACCTTTTAATCTTAAACTTGAAGTCAATGGGAGCATACTGTGGTAGCCCAATAACTTGCACATATCTTTAGAACGTTTTTGTGTATGGCACCTGTTTTTCCAACAATGATATACACAAAGTGCTCAAGACACATGCACACTCTTGACCCTACCTTAGTATGCTCTCATCTATAGGAGCTATATTTCCACAAAGGATACCAGTGTAGGGAAGCCAACTTGAATGCTCTTTTCAATATGCTTGACTTGAACACATGCATAAATATATACAGTATTCATGATTTAAAAGTGCCTTATATCTATGCACTTTTAATATACATAGATTTTGTTCCACGTTTAGAAATAAAATACACAATCTTAGATACTATTTACCAAATAAAATGGTAGAAAGACAGATACATTTCATACACATAACACAAAATATATATTATAATTTTTTAGAGATTTTGAAAATGCACCAACCGTAAGTTAAAAGTATAGTACAAAAATGTATTTGTAGAGGTATGTCCATACTAGAAACTAGATTAGAGTAGTCTACTGTAAAGCTGGTATATTTTATACTAGAATATTTATTTACACTATGGGGCATTTGTATCAATGAGCGAGCGGACATGATACGAAGTAGCGTATCGTGTCCGCTTCACATCGATAAATGCCGACAATATACACTGTCTGTATTTATCATTGCACCAGCAGTTCTTGTGAACTGCTAGTGCAATGCTGCCCCCTGCAGATTCACGGCCAGTCGGCTGCTAGCAGAGGGTGTCAATCAACCCAATCGTATTCGATCGGGTTGATTTCTGTCTGTGGCCTCAGAGCAGGCGGACAAGTTATGGAGCAGTGGTCTTTAGACCGCTGCTTCATAACTTCTGTTATGCTCGCCGGAAACAAGGAGCATCAAGCTCCATACAGAGTTTGATAAATATGCCCCTATGATAGCACTAATTATCTAACTTACTTGGGATTCCACACCAATGACCTTTTTAAAGGGCAGCTGCTAAACTTTTCCAGCCATTCCTTACCTGTAACATATATCCTTGGTTTGGGGTGAAATTCTGGGAAGGTAATGATGCTGATGGGAAGGGGTATGAGCAGTACCTGTGTTGAATTCCTCTCCTAGGCATTGTATATACATATTGACTTCCCTTCAGTTTTACCTTTGTTGAATTCCTCTCCTAGGTATTATATATATTTATTTACTTCCATTTTTAGGACCAAGACTAGAGTGATCACAAAAATTAAATCCTATTACCAACAAAGCTTTGTGTCTCCTCTACACAAACCTCGTGGATAATATTTATGCAGCATAGTGACACATTTACACATCATTGTACAGCAATTTGACAT